>NC_056741.1:265491158-265701158 GCF_019279795.1 Protopterus annectens | reverse complement strand
TACTTTCCTCTTCTTTTCATGGAATACTATATCTGGTTTATTCTCATGTATTTTTGAGCTGTTGGTAATGGGTGATCCCATGTGATATAAACTTCATCATGTTCTATAATGCTTGCTGGCTGATGTTTTCAGTGTTTTTCAGCTGCTTCAGTATTATAATGTTTGCACAATCCCCAATGCCACAATCTTACCACATTATTATGCCTTTCAGTATACAGTCCTTCTATCACTAGTATGTCACAACCAAGAACAACATGTGTAATCCAAACACAGAAACCAAACCGAAAATCCAAAAATGACCACTGGAACCACAACACTTATATCAACACCGGTTTATTAAAGTAAAGCTCTTTTCATCTCCACAGTCAGGGGCGGCCCGTGCTATCGGACTGCTGGACTGCAGCCCCCTCAAATCAAAAAGAAAACAAAAAAATAGAAAAAATAAATGTTTTTGAATTTCGCGGACTTTGCGCATGCGCAGTAGTAGTCTCGACTACTGCACGTCTTTGCCATGCTCCTGGCAGTCCGGCAGGACCCATAGGGGGACACAAGGAGACGTCTGTGCACGTTAAACGTACACAGACTCGCTGGGAGAATATGTCGGGTCCGGACTGCAACAGCAGCAGTCAGGATTTACTCACCGATCTCGGGAAGGAGTTTCAGAATTCAGGGATCTCACGGGTCTTGGGAGTATTGCGTGGGCAGGATGTTAGCATGGAGAACAGGTAAGTGTATGTACTATCTGAGGTGTGTGCTTGCATACTTGAAAGGTGCTTCTATTTACTAGAGGAATAGTGCTTGCATACTTGAAAGGTAGGGGTGTGTGTGTGTGTGTGTGTGTGTAAATGCCCCAGATGCTCATGGTGGTGTGGTAGGTAATACCTCAGGCTTGAACCCTGTACCCTGTATGCAGGTGTTAAAGACTTGAGTTCCTTACCCACCACCATTTGTAAAAAAATTGCAGATTTTGGCCTCATGTTTGATCTGATCTGTTCCTCATAATATCTGTGGTTTGTAAATGTTTTAATGCTTGATATTTGATGGTGTAGTAGTACCATTGTTGCTTCACAGCTGCAGGTTCTCAGGTTTGATTCTTGGCTGGGGCTCCTTCTTTGTGGGGTCTGTATCTTCTCCCTGTGTTTGTGTGGGTTTGCTTTTGTGTCCTCCCATGTTACAAAGACATGTCTGCATTATTTCTTCCTGGGCCTCTGCTGAAAATTGTTTTTTTGTTCCAAGTCAGACTGTCCTGATTAACAAATGTTAAATAAAATTGACAGGCATTTGAATTTCAGACTTCAGGTTTCTGAATGTTTAATTCCTTGCATAATTGACGGTGCAGTGGTAGTATTGTTGCCTCACAGCTATAAGTTTTCTGGTTTGATTCTTGGTTGGGGTGGCTTCTGTGTGGAGTCTGCATCTCCTCCCTGTGTTTGTGTGGATTTGCTCTGGTGCCCTGCCATTTTACAAAGACGTGTCTGCAATATTAATCCCTGCGTCTCTGCTGAAAATTGGTTTTGTTCTGTCCGCAGTAAAATTGACAGGCATTTGAATTTCAGACTTCAGGTTTCTGAATGTTTAATTCCTTGCATAATTGATGGTGCAGTGGTAGTATTATTGCCTCACAGCTATAGGTTTTCTGGTTTGATTCTTGGTTGGGGTGGCTTCTGTGTGGAGTCTGCATCTCCTCCCTGTGTTTGTGTGGATTTGCTCTGGTGCCTTGCCATTTTACAAAGACGTGTCTGCAATATTAATCCCTGCGTCTCTGCTGAAAATTGGTTTTGTTCTCTCCGCAGTAAAATTGACAGGCATTTGAATTTCAGACTTCAGGTTTCTGAATGTTTAATTCCTTGCATAATTGATGGTGCAGTGGTAGTATTGTTGCCTCACAGCTATAGGTTTTCTGGTTTGATTCTTGGTTGGGGTGGCTTCTGTGTGGAGTCTGCATCTCCTCCCTGTGTTTGTGTGGATTTGCTGTGGTGCCCTGCCATTTTACAAAAACGTGTCTGCAATATTAATCCCTGCATCTCTGCTGAAAATTGGTTTTGTTCTGTCCGCAGTAAAATTGACAGGCATTTGAATTTCAGACTTCAGGTTTCTGAATGTTTAATTTCTTGCATAATTGATGGTGCAGTGGTAGTATTGTTGCCTCACAGCTATAAGTTTTCTGGTTTGATTCTTGGTTGGGTTGGCTTCTGTGTGGAGTCTGCATCTCCTTCCTGTGTTTGTGTGGATTTGCTCTGGTGCCCTGCCATTTTACAAAGACGTGTCTGCAGTATTAATCCCTGCGTCTCTGCTGAAAATTGGTTTTGTTCTGTCCGCAGTAAAATTGACAGGCATTTGAATTTCAGACTTCAGGTTTCTGAATGTTTAATTCCTTGCATAATTGATGGTGCAGTGGTAGTATTGTTGCCTCACAGCTATAGGTTCTCTGGTTTGATTCTTGGTTGGGTTGGCTTCTGTGTGGAGTCTGCATCTCCTCCCTGTGTTTGTGTGGATTTGCTCTGGTGCCCTGCCATTTTACAAAGACGTGTCTGCAGTATTAATCCCTGCGTCTAAATTGTTTTTGTTCTGTCCGCAGTAAAATTGACCGGCATTTGAATTTCAAACTTCATGTTTTTTTTTCTCAAACAATTTTTTATTAATTATATGAATAGCAAGACAATTAAAAGATTATACATAACAAGAAGGCATAAATGAACATATAACAATTCATTTAGTGATAACAACCTTCATGAGATTTTGATAAGTTATTTAGAAATAAAACATACACCATATGTACACTATATACAAGTTAGGCAACCTGAGAGAAAAAAAAAAAAATATTTAACATTAACTATTTAATATGTTTAGAACCTTTTCTAACACAACCTTTCTAATAGGTTTTTTTTTGGACTTCCACCTAAGTATCTTTGAGCATCAATCAATTTAAAAGCCATTTTCTGGAAAGTAACCCATTTTAATTTAGAACGATCAATCCAATTTTGTATTATATAAAGTTTTAGTAATGAGCAAATAAAAATGATAACATGAATATCAACTTTTGAAAGATGAATCAATGGAATATGTAGAATAGCAAATTCCCACGTCAACGTGGATTTTTGATATCCCATTTTCTGCAGTCTGACTTTCAAAGATGTCCACAATCTGTGAGAAAAATGACAATACCATAGAATATGAAGGAGGTCTGCTTGGGGATGAGAACAGCATGAACACGAAAGGACTTATTTGGGTTAAATTTGTTTAATTTGATTGGGGTAAAGTAGGCATCATTATTAATCATTAATTGTGTGTATGCTAATTTTTAAAAGGGATAAATTCCTTAGTGTGTCTAATAGCCAGGACTTTCTGAGATTCTGACAATTGGGAATTATAATTCAACCAAACATTAGATAAAAGACAGTTGTGGTCCATCATTAAAGAATTAATTAATTTATATGAGTTTGAGAGCATTTTATCAGATGATGAAAGTATTTTGATAATCGTGTTAAGGTTTTTCAATTGGGAGTCTATGGGGACCAGAGATACAAATTTGTTTTTAATTATTGCTCTTAGTTGTGTAAGAATTGGTGAGTAATTCCAGTTTACTTTCAATAACTTATGCCAGTCAGATAAAGGCAAGTCAAGATATTTCAAAACATCTCCTACTTTTAGATTTTTAATTAAAGGATAGTTTGTTAAGTTCAAAAGTTTATTGTCCAATAATATATTTGGGGTTAGATGAATTGGCTGAACATGGTGTGAGATCTTTTCTAGTTTACACATTTTGAGTAAGGTTTGGAAATCTCTAATCTTTTGTTTAAATACTGTAGATATATTTTTAATAAATAAACTATCCAGAGAGATAAAGGGAATAGCTTCAGGATTTAAATTATTAGAAATGACATAATTATACCATAATGTTATCCATAAAGAGTGATTTGGATAAGAAGTGTTATTGAATTTAGAGATAGTAAGAAGTTTATTGGATGAGACAATCAAATAATAGAGATAAAGATTAGGTAAGCCCAAACCTCCCTTGTCCTTCGAAAATGCCAATCTAGAATAGGAAATTCTAACAGATTTAGGGAACCATATGAATTTTGCCAAAGCTTTATTTACAGACTCAAAAAATTTTTTTGAAATTATCTGATCAGATGATGAGAATTGGTAAAGAAATTCAGGCAGAATATTCATTTTAATAATGGCCACCCTTGAAAGAAATGAAAGGTTTAGATGCTTCCATCTGTCCATATCAGACAATATAGAGTTCCATAATTTATTAATATTATTTTGAAAGGAAGATTTATTATTGTGTTCTAAATTGATTCCTAAATATTTTATATTATAAGTAAACTGAAAATGATCGCCTGGAAACAAAAAAAGATTTGTGTGCTAAATGATTTAAGGGAAAAATATGAGTTTTGTAGAATTTAAAAGATAGTTGGAAACCAAAGAAAAATAATCAATAGAATTCATTATTTTTCTGTAATCAGATAATGGAGTTTGAAAGTAGATTACTAAATCATCCGCAAAAGCAGAGAAATGAATATTAGTATTAAGAATTCTAGGGATGTTATGAAAAGTATTTTGAGTAATAAACAATAGCAAAGGTTCTAAATAAATGTTGAAAAGAAAAGGGGACAATGGACAACCCTGTCTTGTTCCTTTAGTGATCTTTATCGGAGCAGAAAATTGACCATTAATGTATAGTCTAGTAAACATATTCTTGTATAAAACTTTTAAAAAATTATAAAGAATAAGGGAATATTAAAACATAACATAGTTTGAAATAGAAAGTCCCAACATACTCTGTCAAAGGCATTTGATGCATCTATAATCAAAGCATATATAGGGTTTGGATTTTTCTTAATGAGATGAAGTATAGTCTCTAAAGATAGAGTATTATCCCAAGCATGTCTCTGAGACATAAAACCTGATTGATCTGACGAGATAATTGAGGGTAAAATCCGTTTCAATCTGTTAGCCAGAATAGATGACAGAATCTTAATATCCACGTTAATTAAAGAAATGGGTCTATAATTTACTGGGTCAGATTTATCTTTATTATTTTTTAGAATTAGAATGGTTTTGGATGTGTTCCAATGGATATCTGAGATATCATTAACTCTTATATGATTGTAAACTTTAAATAGAAAGGGAAGAACTACCAATTTGAAAGTTTTGAAAAATTCTGGAGTAAAACCATCAGGTCCCGGAGATTTACCCAATTTAAGATTATCTATTGAATCCGAGATTTCTTGTACTGATATAGGGGTAGAAAGTAGTTTTTGCTGATTATCATTAAGTTTAGGAACTGCAAAGAGTCTAAAAAGAGTTTTGAGTGATTATCTTTAACAGAATTAGAAGAACCTGAATATAACTCAGTGTAAAGAGAGGTGAAAAGTTGAATAATCTCTTCATCAGTATTATATAATCTGTTATTATAAGATAAAGATGTAATATTTGGATTTCTGAAGTTAACTTTAATAATTCTCGCTAACAATTTAGATGGAACCTGGGCCCACTCTGAATATGAAGCAAGTAGCTTTTGTTCAGCTAAGGAGAGGTTATTTTGGTGAAGCAGAATTAAATCTTTCTGACAATCAAAAATTTGTTTTTCTAAAGTAGCATCATAGTTCAGACTAAGATGATTTTCCAACGAAGAAATTCTTGATTTTAAGAATTTCTCTTTCTTAAAGTATTGTTTTTTTGAAAAAAGCAGCTTTACTAATAAATAAACCTCTTAATCTTGCTTTACATGCAGCCCATTGTATGTCATAAGGAATGTCTGATGATTCAAGACTATTCACCATTTCATTTAGGATTTCTGAAGCGTGTTTGCAAATATCTTCATTTGACAATAAGTTATTATTTAAGGTCCACTTATTAAACATAGTTTTATTTTTGATATTGGGTTTTATGTTCAATTTTAGTGAAATTCTTGAGTGATCCGAAAAGAATCTGGGTTCTGTAGTAAAGTCCACAATATATTTTGAAATATAATCTGAAATTAGAAAGAAGTCTAATCTGGACCACGAATGATAGCACTTAGAATAATAAGTATATATATCATTCTTGTTTATATTTTTAACAGTGCGGAGGGGCTCTATTAAATTATATTCTGTCATCAAATCATTTATAGCCAGAGTAGATTGAAGATTATAGGTGACAGTGGAGCGGGAACGATCAATTACAGGGTTTATAACTGCATTTCAGTCACCACCCACTATAATATGATGATCCTTATAGGATGCAAGAATATTGTAAATTTTTAAAATGAACAAATGTTGTGAATTACATGGGCCATATAGATTTAAAATTAATAAGGGTTTGTCCAAACCAGCAATAGAAGCGGTAAATAAGCACCACCTCCCCTCATCATCAAATTTCTCATCAATAATATTCCCAATGAATTTTTGTTTAATGATTATAGCTACACCTCTGGAGTTAGATGAGTCACCTGAAGCTATAATTTTTTTGATCCATTTTTTTAACTCTTTATTCCAATCAATACGTGAAATATGGGTCTCTTGAATAAAACAAATGTTAGCCTGTGATTTAAAGATCATATGAAATAATAGTGATTTTTTTGCTTTATCTTGAATGCCTCTAACATTCCAAGAATTTAAAATTATGTCAACAGGCATATTCTACAAGTATAATCATTATTGATGCTATAAAAGTGAACTCAAGGTGCAAATCCAACACAACATTAAAAAGAAGAAGAAAAAAAATAAAAGAAAAAACAGTCTTTAAGTATTCAAACAAGTCATCAAATAACATTTGTTGAAAAAAAAAGAAAAAAGGTTTTTCAAGAACCATGAAATGTATAATAATAACCTTTATCCTAACCCTAGTGCCTACCCACCAATCCCCTGTGATAAAGGAAGAGCAGAAGAACATGAAAAAAACATTGTAATTATAGATAATAATAACCTCAAGTTAGAATACAAATTACTCAAAGGAAGCCTAACATAACATAAAGTCAGAGTAATACTACTAAAAATATATACAAAATTAACTAATTTCAAGACGTCCAACATGCTTAATCCCTACTTCTAATACTAATCTAAAGCTCCTATCCTTAAATTGAAATTTATAGTGATTAAATGTATTTCCTCAAGTATTTCAAGAGAAAGAGAAACAAGTAAATAATAAATAAATCACACTCTGCTTAACTAGAACACTCTATCATAAGAAGTAATACAATTAAAACTGAAAGATATGTAAGATAACATATATAAGTATAACAAAACCAACTGGTAACATTATAATATAAGTAAATAAGCATAGCATTACTGATCTAAAGATAATAGTCATGCACTATCTACTGAACCTTCTTTAGTACTTTAGTGATAATTTCATTAATCAACATGACCATTAGTATGATAAAAGCACTAATACCTGTTGAATGAGTATTTAGTTATAGTTCAAATAAAGCAAAAAACAACTACCAAGCAACCATATCTCAAAATGAAAAACAATTCAGTCTGGAGATGCATCTATTAACTAGATAATAATAGTACAGGAACTATTCAAAATGAAATATTATAAGCTGTAAGGTTTTAACACTAGTTAATATACATGAATAAAGTATAATTATATTATTAAATAGTAACTTAAACAGCATCATATATATTGGACTGAATGTACAACAATGTGCATACATATAATTTTAAATCTACTTTTTGAATATTTTACTAATGACTCTGTTAGGTTATGTAGCCATACTATTCTTCTAAGCTATAGATGTAACATAGCAAAACAGCATGAAAAGACAAGGCTTTTAAAGTAAACATTTTGAACATCTAATTAAAACAGAAACAAGCAAGCTAAATGCAGTAAATCTAAGGGCTTAAATATATACATGTAGATTCAGCTAATCATATTAAAGATAGTTATTTCAAACCTTTCAAATAAGTAAAGGCTTTCTTAAACATAAACTACTAATCATAAATATCACATCCAGCCTCTGAGAAGAAAGAGAGCAGAGAATAGAAAGAACATGAAACTTTCATATGAACAGGTATACTTTGTAACATTTGTCAAATTAAACACTTCAGTATAATATAAAATATTGTATGAAAAAATATTCTGAATAGGAAAATATGTTCATTTCTTTACACATCCTTTAGAATTTTAATATATAAAACTAACCTGTTCATTTGTTTCCAGAAACATTTTCACTCTGCTTTATGAAAGTAGCAGCTTGCTTTGAAGTCATGCAGACACACTAAAAGTCACTGAATATATTATGTGACATGAATCTGTTTAAATTTAAAAAGCAACCTTCATTTATGAAGAGCAAACACTTTAAATAATAGCCAGATCTATTAAAAAGTTAGTGCTATTGAATACTTGTTGAAAACAAGCAGACTTGTGTATTTGAAACTGCCCTTCTTTCCTCACAAATGATGACATCACCATCCATCTCAGAGAGACTGTAGTGTGCGCATGTTCATGCAGAGCATCAGCTGGAACTCTGAGGGGAAGATTTTCTTGCTAGAATGTTGAGATGGAATGTTTTTCCCTCCAAAAATCATTTAGCTTACACAGAAGGCTGTAACTCAAAAGCTTGTAGTAAAATTAACATATTATCTATTTACACAGCAAGCATATGTGAGAGAAAGAGAAAAAGTAAATACAGCAATTTAAATGCTTCTATTAATCCACACAAATCTAACAAGCATATATCCTGTCACTGCACACTGTCACACCAAATCCATCATGTGTAAATTACATGACAAGTTCTTAAGGTACTATAATTATGTCACACCAGAATTACAAATCATGTAACACAAATACTGTCAGATTAAAGAAAAGAAAAGATCAAACCTTATTGTAGTTCTTTAACAGTAGAATATTAAGATACTGTGTCAGGAAGCTTTTAAATGTTTTAAGAAAAATGTCTTTTGCATCTTTAGGATCTGAACATACAAATCTTTTGTCATTAGCTGTGAAAGACAAGGTATTAGGATATGCCATTCAAATCTAATCCCTCTTTTATCAAGTCAGCACAATAGGGGCTAGTTTTTGTCTATTTAATTTGATCTGTGCAGGAAGATCTTGGGAAAATGATAGTTTGTGAGACTTCCATATGAATTGTTTCTTTGTTTTAGCAGTTTCTAGGATCTGGAAAGTGTCTTGAAAGTTTAGTAACTTAGTATAAATTAACCTTGGTGTGGAAGAATCTTGCTTTGTACGCAGTGCTCTGTGTGCTCTCTCTACAGTTATAGATTTTGAAGAAGCTTCACAATTTAACAGTGTTTCAAAGATATTTTTAGTCACAGATAACAAGTTTTTATTGTCATAAGATTCAGGTAAACCACGAATAATGATGTTATTTCTTCGACTCCTGGCTTCCAGATCCAATAATTTAGCTTGTAAATCTGAAACCGTTTTATCTCTAGATTTAAAGTCACTTTCCAATAAGTCTGTTTTAACCTCCAAAGCTAAGATTTTATTTTCAATAGTAGCAATACTATAGTTTATTTGCTTTAAAGATTTACTAAAGTCTGCAAACTGTTCTGAAAAGTTTTGTATAGCACTTTGGATTGGTTTTAATGCTATTTTTAGTTCTTCTAAAAGGAAATTTGAGCCATTTAAATCTTTATTACTTACATTAAAAGTTTCTGTAGGTTGTCTAGATGATTTCAGTCTTTTTGAACCTGAATCTTTTTCAGGAGAGAGCATTGAAGTATATTTGGCCTTTGTAGGCTGAGTCTCCATGGAGTCAGATTTTGTAGCCATGCCCAGAAATGGAATGCAGTTAACAGGATACCAGGAACCAGGAACAGACTGGAGCAGTAGGAGTCCCAGCAGCAGAGAGACCAAGAATGTTCTGAGGTAAAATAAATCCCAGGATAATAAGTCCAGAAGAAAAAATAATCCAAATGCGTAGAAAAAGATTTATAAAATCTTTTAGTATAAAAATTTGAGGAAAAAGGTTGATGTAAAGTTGTAAAAAAACCCAAAAGTTAAATAGCTGTGAGGAGCTCAGAGAGTAAGGACTAGACTAGTCGGCGGCCATCTTGGAATGTTTTTCAAACTTCATGTTCTTCAGAATACATAGTAGCACAACCTTTTTTTCTAGCAATTTTCTAAGTTTATAAGATGAATATTTTAAATTTGTCCCTATTTTTGGGACTGTATTCCCCCATTATTGGCTTCGTCCAGGTTTTTGTGCTAAGGTTGACAGCTATGGCAAGAACTGAATTCACTGAATATGTTTGAGGGCTGTATTCCCTCATTACTGGGTTTGTCCAGGTGTTTTGTACTAAGAGGTTGACAGCTATGGTGAGAACTGAATTCACTAAATGATAGCCATTTAAGTTTCAGTCTTCCTCTCTTTTACAAAGCAGCTGATGTGGCGTAGTGGTATGTTACTCTGACTGTTTTTTGCTCAGGGACCTTGGCAGTAAAATATATGGTGGCAACACAACATTTTATTTTAGCAACTTTCCAAGATTGTACAAGCAATGTTTAATGTGTCCCTGGTTTTTGGGCTTTTGACCCCCCCCAATACATTTTGGCTTTTTCCAGTTTTCTTGAGCTGCGAAGTTGAGATGCAGTTGAGTATTGAATAGATTTTACAAGGAGCTGAGAGCTGCAGGGGAATAGAAGTTTAGTACTTTGCCTAATTAATACTATAGCACAACAGGTTGTGTGCTTGCTTTTGATGCAGAAGGCTGTGGGTTCTACTCCCACAAGGGGTGGATGCTGCCATACTCAGAATGTTCTCCTTGGTGAAGATACTAACTATGAGTTCGTTATCAGTTTGCCATCCATTTCCTCTTGCAATATTATTACTAGCTTATCATTTTTTTAATGTAATATAGGCAATTTATTCCTGAGGGGCAACAGACGCTTTATTTTTCGATGAAACCATGAAATATAAAGGTGATTGCTAGCAGCAGCCGCTTCATTAGTTACAGATTTCTTTAATGTGGAATTATTTAGATGACTTACTTCAGAGATTGTGCATATTTACTGATAATGGACTGTAGAATTGTGCATATTTACTGATAAAGGTGGACTGTAGAATTGTGCATATTTACTGATAATGGTGGACTGTAGAATTGTGCATACTTACTAATAATGGTGGACTGTGGAATTGTGCATATTTACTAATAATGGTGGACTGTAGAATTGTGTATATTTACTAATAATGGTGGACTGTGGAAGTCTGAGTAGACTTTTTTATGATAAATGTTCTCAACTGGGCAGTTTGAACATTCTGGGTGCATATGGTTTGTTTCATTGCTTACTGGAAAAATGTTCAAAACAAATTTAAAACACCCTCTAACAAGTGTACTGTATTGTACATGGAATATAATTTTAGTACAATGAGGAAGGTGTATCAAAGAGCACATGTATGTTTCATATGCAAGGGGCCTATGATTCGAAAACAGCCCAAAATTAATCTTTATCTGCCACTGGCAAAATGTATTTTCTTTGAATGTGGGTTTCAATGCTGTTTCAATGAATGTGAGTTTCAAGGGCAGAGAAGTTTTAATGCTAAGTTTTCATTGTGAGACTGCATTGCTTTGTTTAACAGATGGCTTAGTGTTTGTGCTGTAAAATACAAAATAAAACTTTCAAATGAAGTCCAACTCATCATAGAAGTAAAGCAGTATGCACATTAGTGTTTATGGAAAATGGAGTGAAATAGCCAAGTAATGGTTCATTGGAATGGCTGCAGAGGCTCCATTCAACCATTATTTTGTCAGGGGGGAAGGGCAGCAAACTCGGACAGGCCCAGCTGAACTATACCTCCCAACTGTCCAGATTTTCAAAGAATGAATAGATTTTTGCTTCTTATTTTTGGTTTGTTCATAAAATTTGTAGTTTTAATTCCTAAATGATTTGCCAGAAGTCACTAAATAATAAGTTTCAGACTTCATAACCTTCAGAAAAATGCATGTTAAAGTAAGAGCTGTTCTATCAACTGTCTCAATTTATACAAGAGCAATTTTAGTACTGTTTATATGTGCCCCCAATATATTTGGCCTTGTTCAGATTTACTGCATTAACAGGTTGAGAGGTACATGCAAATAAATTGCTTTATAGAATTAGGCATAGCCAACCTCTCAACTGTCCCCAATTTTGGCTCAAAATGTTGCTCTTCCCCTAATAATCCCTCCAAAAATAGCAATTTTGGAAGAAGACATGGAGGGTTTACAATTAAGAAATAACTGTAATAATCAATGTTATAGATTACTTGAAATGCATGTAGATTCTTTTATTTTGTCAGCTGCTCAAGGTAGCAGTACTAATATTAAAGTGTCCCTTTTTTGACAGGTAGCAGCTGTATTGTGTGTCTATTTTATATTTTTGCATCACATTTTTGGTCCATTTTTCATAAAATTGTGTTTTTTGGCAAATTAGTGACAAATCACTAAAGACTGAAGTTAGAAAATGACAGACATTTGAGTTTCAGATTTTATACCCTTCAGAAAATTCATACTAATGCAAGACCTATTCTATTATCTTTCTAAGTTTATTAGAGCAATATTTAAAAATTGTCCTTATTGTTGGGCCTTTGTCCCACTTCTGTGTATGGCTTTGTCCAGATTTCTTGCTCTTGAGGTTGAGAGTTATGACAAATGTCAGGGCCATCACAGTCAGCCAGAGAGATTTCAAATTGTGACATGCTTGTTGTACCCCACTCCCCCATGTAGTGACTCTGGATGTGTCCAAGCAAGGCAAGGAGTAGTTGTATCTACCTTGGATGGGGAGGACACACTGCATAAGTAATACAGTGGCTTTTCATCTGTCCTTGATTTTGCAGAATGGTCTGGTTTCTGTCATATTTTTGTACTGTTGATTTATGCTTATTACTCAGATTTATGCTTATTACTCAAAGTGCCTGTTGCTCTGTGTTTAAGTAGCAATGCTTTAATGACCATAAGGTAAGCTTGTCTGACATCATAAGATGCAAGTAAGCTTTAATGAGCATACTGTTAATGAATTGCCAACATTGAAAGCCTTTCTGTTGTTGCCATGCAGAGAATACTTGACTAGATAATGTATAAGCCTTGGGTATTAAAGGACAGGATTCCATTATTTTAAAAAGCTCATTACACTTGTTGGAGACTTCCAGTCATCTCTACAGACTTTACCCGTAAACTAAATAGAATGCCAATCATGTGTGGTCCATAACCTGTACAGTAATCCTTTAAGCAATGTATCTTGAGCTTGTTTCTTGCTTGCTTTTCATTTTTTACTTTTATCATGTTTTCCCCATGAAACAAGTTGTCAGGCAGCAGGTCTTTTTGGATAAGAAACATTTTTACAAGTGGGGACATCACATAGATTTCTACTTTCAGCATGTTACTTGGTACTTTAATAAAGCTGAATATATTATAATTAGAACTGCAGTGCAATGAGAAGTGGTTTGAGTTGAGTGCTTCTGGTTTTTCTTATACTTGATTTTGACTGGCATTCCAGTAATGTATTTAAAAAGTAATTTATTTTTTCATGCCTCACAACCTTTTGTTTCCATCTAGATATTAAGTAAGCTGTCATGCAGCCAATGCATTGAAATATTTTTATTCTTCTACACTTATTTTTGTCTTGATTGGACTTTCATAATGATGGTTTGCCACCCAGGGCAGCGTATTTAATTAAAGTTAGTTTTTTGTGGTTTTGTGCATAGCTCCTCCCCTTTATGGTTGACCACACACCCCCTTGACCCCACCCATTCAGCTGTCTCCTGCAGCCCCCCTGTGATTTGAAGTCACCAGCCGCCACTGTCCACAGTAGTAGACTTCCTCAGACAAATAACATACACATTTCTTTCATTTAAATACAATCAGCTGGCTCTAATTAAAAACATTAAGCCTATCACCATGTTCTTTTACATAGCATCACTAAGTACAAATCAAAATACGAATCCATACATAGATTTAAATAAAAAGTCCGCTGTCATCTATCTTGTTGAAATAAACAAATAACCACACTTATAAATGTTGATACAAGTTAAAAATTGTATATGAGTGTAACATAAACTACATGAGTTTGTGTTTAAGGAACAACATTTTAACCGTAATAAAAATTTTAAAATTAAAATTAAAAAGCTCTCTTAACGTGTTAGGATTTTCAGCTTCAAAATACACACGATTGAAGTTACTTCATTAAACCTGGAGGGGTATATGAATTCAGTCGTAGTTGCCAAAGGAGCTCCTGTTTCCTTAACAATAGATGTTGGGGGCCTCCTTTTATTTCTGGCAGGGACTTGACCTATCACTTTGAAAAGAAAATAATGTGTGGGGTTCTCAGTGCAGTGCCTAGCTAATGCATTTGTTGGGGTCTTTTTCCGAATATGTATGTTCGTATATTCTTTCCCTTACTCTCCTGTCTGTCTTTCCCACATGAAAAGCTGGGCAGACATGACAGGCTGCTAGGTAAACCACAAATCTGGAATTGCAATTATATCTACCTTTTAGTTCAAATCTCCTGGTCCCGATCTTCAGTTTGTTTCCTGTTGCTATGTATTTGCAATAGTTGCAACTTTCACATTTATAGGTACATTCTGTTCTACAAAATGACTTAAGTTCCATTTGTAAAATATTTTTTAAGTTCCTACCTTTTCTGTAAACAAGTTTTGGACAATTCCCTGTTTTTTCATATACTCCTTGTTCTGTTGTGAACAGGTTCCAATTTCTCCTTAAAATACCTTCAATTTCCTTGGCTTCTAGACAAAATGGGGTAATGAAACCGAAACATGGTTTCTCGGCTCCATGAATGTGGAATACTGTCAAGTGGCTTTTTTTGTAATCTATCCATGACATACTTAGATTCTTCCCCTTTTACAGTTCTCCATTATGACTATTTAACAACAAATTATCCTTCGTTCCATAAGACTTTCTTTTGTTACCCTTTTGTTCTACTACCATGATTGAGTTTTCTTCTAAATGACTATAAACTCTGTAGGCATCAATTCCAGTGTACATGTTATATGTCGCCAGAAGGCAAGTTACTGGACTATAGTGTTTAGGACAGCTTGCAGGTTCAGTCTTAAGTAGGGGTATTGTTTTTCTTGTTGTTAACCAGCTTGGTGTCTGTTTGGGGTGTGCATATAAATAGTTCTTATTCATGGCTAAATCTTCATGTAAAGATGTTAATACTTTTAGCCAGAAGTTAGATACTGCATCTGGGCCTGGGGGTTTCCAGTTAGGAGCTTTTTCCTAACTTTGTTTCAATCTCTATGGCCATTACTTCACCCAATTTAATATCCTGTAATTTCAACTTTGTATTCCTACTTTTACTTCTTCTATCCATGTAGCATCTTTTTTATGTTCCACAGGACATTTGTAGATACTTCTCCAAAATGTATAAATTTCTTCTTTTTTGTGGTGTTTCAATTCCTTTTGCCTTGTTTCCTAATCCTCTATAAAACTTTTTTGGGTCATCAATAAATTGCTTATTTTGTACTTTTCCTTTATATTTATCTGTATATCTTCTAAATGTTTCTGTTTGTGCTGATATTTTTAGTTTATTATTTGCTATAGCACACGATATATCCTGATCTGTTCTGATACTGTGCATTGCTTTTATCAAGTCTATCTTTCTGAGTATTTTTGTTGATCTGTTCCCTCTTCTATACTCTTCTAACAGTGACACTTCTTGTTTTATTTCCTTTATAGTTTTTTTTATTCGATACTTCCATGATGGCATTTGTTTTCTCCCCTTCTTTTCCCTTACTGCCCTGTGTTTTTGTGGCAAGACTTTATCTGTTATTAATTTAGCTGCACAGTAATATATCCTATTTACTTCTGTTAAACTGCATGAATCTCTATGAAGAGTCCTAATCACTGTGTTCATTTGTTTTATCAAACTTCTAACTTTGAGTTTTATTGACTTTCTGTAGTCTGTTTCTTTCATTGATCTTAATATGTCTGTCCATCTCTATTAAATCAAGCAACTCTTCTGTTTGATCATTTTCTTGTAAACTGAGGGCACATTCTTTGTTCTCCATTTCTTGCGGGCATTCTGTAGAAAGTTCCAGAGCATCTTCCTGCGACACATTCTCTTCAGTTTCATCCTGTATCATCCATTGCTCTTTCATATGGGAACTCACTGGCCTATCACTCCACAACAATGACTATGTCAGAGTTGCCACACTTTCCTGTTCCCTTGATGTGCAGCTCCAACTGAACTTCTGTACTGGTTTTCTGTAGAAGGCTCCAAAGTATCTTCATATGGCAACTGATCAGATGTTTCCCATTCCACTGGTTTCTCCTTAATTTGGGGATCCATTGCTCTATCCTGCTGTGATGTTATCAGAGTTAGATTTTCTACACTAAGTCCTTCACTTCGTAGGGAATCCATAACCTCAGTCTCTATTTATTTAACTTCTCCATTACTAATCCTCTTTTCTACATATCTTCTTTGTTTTCTTATTTTTGTATTGTAAAATTGTCCATATCTGAATGCCTTTGCTTGTATTTTCCTTCAAATATCTTTGGTGCTGCTCATTTTGTATTGATTAGTTTTGCCTTCTCTTTTGCATAAATATTGCATCATATTAAATCTCTTTTTTTCTTTCCCATGTCCACATTTCTTCTTCAGATGTCTCTTGCTCCTCCTGTTTCTCCTTATTTGGGAGACTCGTTGTTCTATCATGCTGTGATATAACCTGCGTTAGACTTTCTACACTAAATCCTTCACTTTGCAGGTATTCCAAAACTTCATCTTCTAATTTTTTTAACTTCTACCATACTAATCTTCTATTCTAAGTAGTATGTATGGATATCTCATTCAACGTTGATAATCCTTTAACTTCCTATCTTTGACACCATGCTGTTAACTACTTACTAAATGTTAAAATGTTGTTGTGATACTGAAGTATGTCACAACTAGCAATGAGGTGTGCAACTGTTTCCAACTCTGTTTTACAAAACCTACAGTCATCTGTTTCTCCCACATGTTCAATGGACTTTTGCAAACTAACGTGTACATAGCTCATTATCTTGTGCCACCAATATTAACCTTTCATCTCTTGGTTTGAATTGGCATCTCCTTAACCATTCCTGCATTTGTTCCTGATTTCTATACCTGCAACTATATTTATGCATTTTCCACATTTCTTGCCTTCTCATCTGGTCCTTCACCTTGTATTCTTTCATTTATTTATTGGCACATTCAGTTGCTGCCTGATTTTTATCTATTTGTGGTTTGGTTTCCATTCCTGCTTGATGCCAATATGCTTCTGCTAGAGTAAGCAGGGAAGCCATCTTATATTTATTCTCCTCATGCTTCAAAATGTTCACTACATGTGGGTCTTGTGAGGTCAGCAGATATGTGTGGAGTCCCATAACTGCAGATCTATACATGTAATCCATTTCAAGGAGCTCCATCCCTCCTTAGAAATGGGGAATATATAATCTTGGTATGTACTGATTTTTATAAATCATTTGGTGAGCATGAAGCATCCTTCTTTTTTCCTATCTAATCTATCCAACACATTTTGGGGCCAATCAAACACTCCAAAACTGTAAGTTAGGACAGGAAGAGCAAATTGGTTTATAGCTTGGATTTTGTTCCTAGATGTCAACGTTGTTTTCAGGATTAATTTATGTCTTCTAATGTATTCCTTACTAAGTTTTATTCACATTTGTTCATGTTTTATTGTTGATCCTTCATCAGTTTCCAAATATGTATGCACTCCCCCTTTCTCAATTTCTTTTAGATCACATTCTTCTCCCAAACTGATGTTTTCTGGAAGCTGCAGTTTTCCTGTTTTGAAGGTTGCTTTTTCACATTTATCAAGACCAAATGACATTTTTATATCATCTGAAAAAGTTTTTGACAGTTGTGCTTTCAGTTCCTCATCTGATGAGCTATACAGTTTTAAATCACCGACAAAGAGAAGATGAGAAGTTTTTACACTTTGTTGTTTTCTAGGAGACAAATTATAGCCGTGGCCTAAGCTGTTAAGTAGGCAGCTTAATGGGTTAAGAGCAAAGCAGAATAGCAGTGGTGACAGAGTCACCATGGAATATCCCCCTTAGTATTGTTATCCCTGGAATAATAATGTGTCATTTATCATGGCTTAATTGCAAAGTGGTCTGCCACTGTTTTATGGTCACTGTAATGTAGTCAATCGGTGTAGGGTGTATGTTATACATTTTAAGCATTCTTTTATCCATTAATGTGGGATACTATCAAATGCTTTTTTGTAGTCAATCCATGCCATACTTAAATTCTTCCCCTTTTTATAGTTCTCCACTATGACTTTATTTAACAAGTGATCCTTTGTTCCATATGACTTTCTTTTATTGCCCTTTTGTTCTATTGCCATAATTGAATTTTCTTCTAAATGGCTATAAACTCTGTCGGCATCAATTCCAGTGTATAGTTTATACGTCGTCGGAAGGCAAGTTATTGGTCTATAATTTTTATGGTAGCTTGCAGGTTCATTCTTAAGTAGGAGCATTATTTTTCCTGTTGTTAGCAAGATTGGTATCTGTTCTGAGTGCACATATAAATAGCTCTTACTCATGGCTAAATCTTCATCAAAGATGTTAATACATTTAACCAGAATTTAGGTACTGCATGTGGGCCTGAGGCTTTCCAATTAGAGTCATTTCTTAACTTTGTTTCAATCTCTCATCCAATTTCATATCCTGTGCCTTTAACCTTATTCTTTCTTTTGCTTCTTCTATCCATTTAGCATATTTGTTATGTTCCACAGGATCTTCATAGATACTTCTCCAAAATGTATCTATTTCTTCTTTTTTGGTGGTGTTTCAATTCCTTTTATCTTGTTTCCCAATTCTCTATAAAACTTTTTTGGGTCATCAATAAATTGATTATTTTTGTACTTTTCCTTTATATTTATCTGCATACGGTCAAAGTTTTTACGCCTGTACTGAGATTTTTAGTTTGTTATTTGCGATAGTGCATGATAGATCTGTTATTTTTACTTATCTGTTCCCTCTTCTATACTCTTCTAACAGTGATACTTCTTGTCTTAATTCCTTTATAGTTTTCCTCTGTTCAATACTTCCATGATGGTATTCGATTTATTTCCCTTACTACTCTGTGTTCTTGTGGTAGAACTTTATCAATTATTAATTTAGCTGCACAGTAATATATCCTGTTTACTTCTGTTATATCACATGGATCTCTTTGGACAGTCCTAATTACTGTGTTCATTTGTTTTATCAAACTTCTGACTTTTGGGGTTTTATTCACCTTCTGCAGTCTATTTCTTTCCATTGATCTTAATATGTCTATCTCTATTAAATCAAGCAACTCTTCTCTTAGTTCATTTTCATCTAGACTGAGGGCCATTATAATTGTCTTACTGGATTTACAGAGGATACTGATCAAGATGATGACATGTAAAATTGTTTCAGTGTGATTACCCACACACACACACACACACACACACACACACACACACACACACACACACACACACACACACACATATACATTCACACACACACACACACACACACACACACACACACACACACACACACACACACACACACACACACACACACACACACACACACACACACACACACACACACACACACACACACACACACACACACACACACACACACACACACACACACACACACACACATTCACACACACACACACACACACACACACACACACACACCATTTGTGAAATGGTATGACCAGAGCCTGGAACCACAGGTCATGAATATGACTACATGCCAACATTTTGTGTAACATACTAGATAAGGATTTAGTTAGATTTTCTTTGATTCTATGTAGAAAAATACCAGGTACATAGGTTCATAGGTTGGTTCTAGGCCCTAGGGCCTATACAAGCCTAGCCATAGCAATTCCCTGGCTATTTCTTCCCACAGTATTCCATGATTCCATAGAACATAATTTATTTTGAAACTGTAGAAGTACTTATTATATCTTGAGTTATTTAAGAGATATTTCCTCCTGTCTATACAACACTCTTAGATGGTGCTTTACTTATTCTGAAGTCTGCACAATTTTGTTTTCTGAAAAATGTGTTCTATATCCTGTACCTGAATGAAAACTTCATTTTTTATGGATAGCATGTTACATTTACATTTTTTTCTACTTATGATGCTTTTAAAGAATATTTTACTTTTGATTTCAGACTCCGAGACCAAGTTGAGATCAAAGGTAGATACAGAAGATTTGAAAAGAAAAGGAAGTACCTTCTGTAGTTTATGCAAAATAGACATGTTTATAGGACTAAGTTAATGTCTGAAGCCTAAGTAGTATTTTTTTCTGCTGCCTATCCTATCAGTGTTGTAAAATGTATTTATTTATATGCTTTTGTTTACTGAGAAAGTCCAGCTAGTTTTGATATTCATTTTCAATTGAGGCCCAGGGAGAAAAGCTGCAGAAAATTATTGCATTAAAGGAAATATTCAATATATACATGCATTTAGCAGCAGCTTTGCACAAAATGAACATGCATGCGGCATTAGGTAGCAAGTTTATATTTCTGAATAATGGGATAAAGGCAGTGATCAGAGGCAAATGTACAGCAATGTGATATACATCTATTTATAAAGAGAATTACATGACCTGAAAATAGCATCTGGGCAGTGAAAGGACAAGAGAGGCAATAGAATAACAAGTTTATATTTACACAGAGAATATCACTTGAAGAGGATGGTTATGGCAGTGATGTAGTTAAGGAAGCTATTTCATTATGAATGGAGGAATGCAGTGTAGTATGTTTCTAACAGGGTGTTCAGTTGTACTAAGTGCTGATATTGCCTAGGTAGAGGGCTTCAAATAGGAAGACAGCGCATAGAAGTTTTTGTAGAGTCACATGGCTAGATAGCAAACCTTATATAACCTCATGTAGCCTCATATAATATCGTTACGCATGGCAGCAGTTAATTTTTACATTGGAGGTGATGAGAATTATGAGTCATGAGCTAATAAGGTGACTTTTTACTTTATTTATTCACTTATTTATTTTATTTATTGTCTTTGATGACCAGGAAAGTCTGACTGGGTGCAACCCATTTTCAGTGAAGGTTTGGAGTGAAAAGCTCCATTACATTGACTTGTTATTAACTGTTTCATTTTTAAGAACTTTGTTGTTTTCAGTACAATTATACATTCATGAGTTACAATAAAATACTGGGTTGATAGAATGGCTTGCATACAGATTAATAAATGATAGGTTTATACAGTACATTTGATCTGAAAAGTAGTTATCTGTAATAGCTTTAATACAAACAGTTAGGATTGTTGCATTAAGATAAGACATTGATTGCGGGATGATACTAATGATGTAAGTGAGAGAGAAATATATGTTTAAGTGCTGAGCGTGAGCATTAAAGGGTTGGAGAAGATTCACAGAGAAAATAAGGTGAGAGAGAGAGAGAGACAGAGACTGTGTGCTTGAGAGAAAGATTGATTTGAGTCATTGATTTGAGTGGCAAATAGATTATAGAAAGAGAATGGAGAGGTGATATTCAAGGCATGAAGTGAGATGAATAAATGTCAAAGAGGTTGTGAAAAGAGGGTTGTTATCTTGAACAAAGAGGGGAAGGATTTGAAATAATTAGAGATGAGTGTGAGAATAATGGAGAATTTGTCAGCCTGGAGATAAGCATGTCCAGGATTAGTTTAGGGTTTTCATTTTTGATCCCCCTGGGGCAGCATTAAACCAGTCTGGCCACCAGTGCCCCACATCCATACCAGGTCTATCGGCTTGTCTCCAGCCCTCAGGGACTTACTCCAATATTACTAGGACTGGTCCTGGATCCTAAGGACATCTGGGGGCCCGGCCATCTCTACTTCTATCCTGTGGTGGGTTAGTAATATGCCCTATGCATTCTCTGCCCCACCTCCCATTCCTGTGGGCAGTTCTTCTCGCTGAACCATGTCACCCCTAAGGGTGCACCATTGATGTATGCCCTCCCATGTAGGACAGGCACACCCATCCCTCTTTGCCTCTCTGTCAGTCACCCAAATTGTTAATCAAACCCAGACCAGCTGGGCTGTCGTCAGGGTGTTATCCATCTATACCACCAAAGCATCTTGATTTAAGCATTTTTTTTAACTCTGTTTTGAAGCAGGGTAGCTTGTAGATCATTTTTAATTTTTTAGGCATAGGAGTATAGTGAGTCAGTAATAAGTTGCTAGATTTAGTAGAACATAGGAGGAATTGTTCAGCAGACCAGAAATCCCTTGCAGGAGTGTAAGGCAGTATTGTAGTTTTTAACAATGTACATCTTATGGGAAATTTTTTAAGTTTCTATTGAAGTAGCAAAGGGTAGTAGTTTGTTTTATTGTTGAATTCCCTATATATTTGTATCTGCCCAGTATGTATTCATGAATGCAGGAGTAAGACACACTAAGATACACAGCAGCAAGTCACACTCTTGTTATGGTGTCTGAATGGCAAATGTAAAATGTGATCATTCCCACTTAAAGAGTACAGAGACAATAAAAAATGTTTGTTTTACCATTTTCTGCTTTTCATTTTAACACTTGTAAAGGTGCTAATCTATTAGCTTGTATGCCATTGTAACGTTAATGGTAATGGTAGCTCTAAACTTACCCAGATTTACTCTGATACTTTTGTTCTGTCCCCTCATAAAATTTTTGATGTTCTGGTAAATCACTGAAGATTGCAATCAGTCAAAAATGGCATACATTAGAGTTTTAGACTTCTTACTCTTCAGAAAATTCATGATGATGCAGTGCCTGTTGTTCTATTAATATTCTCATTTATTTAGAGTGAAATTTTAAAAATTGTCCCTTAGTATTGCTGAGACTATGTGCCACCTCCATATAACTATTTGTGAGGAAGGGGAGCCCCCTTTACAATGGCAACAACTCACATCCTATGTTTAACAAAATATCTCAAGGCCAGCTCCTTCACAAAGAGTTATATAACAGAATGAGCTATAATGTGAAAACCTACGTTTCTCTGACCATTATTATTCATTTTCATTTTACCATTTCTAAGGGTAGCTACTAAATCTACTAACTGATCTGTTGTTATAATGGTAACAATACCACATAGCTCTCAATTGCCCCTGATTTTGTGTCATATTTTTACCTTGTCCTTCATAAAATCTTAATTTTGCAGTAGATCAGTGAGGATTGCAATCAGTCACTAATGCCATACATTTGAGCTGAAAGAAAATCTATACTATATGATGACATGATTGATCCTGCATACCTCCTCACCCTCCTCACTTAAGAATTCTGGACAATGCTAAACATAATGGGGGTGATCAAAGTCCCAAAATCAGGGACAGGGACAATTTTTAAATATTACAACAATTTACATAAAACAGTAAATAAATAACAGGTTTTGCATCTATATGCATTTTGTGAAATGCCAGCACTGTGGCATTGAGAGATAATGCCCTAACAACAGCCCAGGTGACCCAGGTTGAATTAGTGTGATCCACAGAGGAGACTAGCCCGCAGACAATGTTGATGACTGCAGTGGTGGGGGAAAGGGAAACAATAGTAGGACATAACACCCCGCTTAGCAACAGAAACAGTTGCTAGCACTGCTCACAGAACACCCTTAAGATTCACCTGGTTCCCAGCTCACTCAGAGAATGCTGGGGAAGAAGGAGGAGCACATAGACCCAGTAATGGATGGGGTTCATTGGGATGGACTGAAAGGATGAAGCAGCAAACAGGGAGGGGGTTGATATGCATTTTCTGAATAATAAGTACCAAACTTGGATATCTAACATTAGACATGCCCTGACATGCACACAGGTGTGTCTTAATCTGAATAATCTCAATATGTTACAAACTACCAAAAGTAACCTTTAATAGAATGTAAGGGTGATAGTATTATAATCTGTGTTAATTAGAGTATAATCATGGGTGAGAAACAGGAGGATTTTAGTATAGCTCAAACATTACCATCTCAAGATGGATTTTGTAATGTTGTCTTGACATTATTCTGACACATAATTACAATTTGCATGTTTACTTAACTGAATAGTTTACTCAATCAGTGTTTGAATATCTAAAATGCTTCAAAGGACTGTGTTTTTATTGATTTTCTTTTACATCTTGTACTTTAGACAGGAAGTCTTCATGCTCTCTAGGAACACAGATGATATATGGTAGGTCCCTAGGATGTTATATTCAATACCACTGATATTAATTATTGCATTAACAAGTGCTAGTCCTAAATTGTTTTCTCATCTTCTGACTTCCAACTATTCTTTTACAAACACTGAAGAAAGCACTATCAGGTTTTACCTCATATCATGCGTTCCGGCCCCAAAATCCGGACAATACCAAGAAAGGAGGGGGGGTATCCATATTCATCAAGGACACCCACACCTCAAGACTGGTGGCAACGCACGATGCATCGGAGACCATCCAGGTGCAATTAACCATAGGCAAGACTGCTCTGCAAATTGTAGCATGTTACAGGCCACCCTCACAAACTCAGGAAACTCACATGGCCTTCCTGAAAACACTAGAGGGGATAAATGTATCACCAAACACCATCATACTAGGTGACTTCAATTACCCTAATATAGACTGGGAACACTACTCAAGCCCAAACACCCTAGCCCAAAAGTTCCTGGAATTCATAAACTCAAATGCCATGGAACAACTAGTCACCATCCCCACAAGAGGAGATAACATACTTGATCTCATCATCATGAACATGGGAGCACAATGTTCAACACCGGAAGTATACCCCTCACTGGTGAGATCAGATCACAAACAAATCTCGCTGGAGGTCCTCATCCCACCCCCACCTGAAATAAAAAAGACCACAGTAAAGAACTTCTCAAAAGCCGACTTCACACTTCTAAAGACTAGTGTGGTCTCCTTTCAGGCCCCTGAGCCAGCGGAAAACAATACTCAAGCCGCTGAATCACTTACAAACGCCTTCTACCAGCACCTGCAGGACTGCATGGATAAGGCAATCCCAAGCAAAACAAAGACTCTTTGTACCAAAGGCAAGCGTCCAATCTGGTTGACCCCAGCCATAAACAAACTCTACAACAAAAGGAGGAAGCTACTACAAGATAGAGCAAAATCCTTAAAAGGTAAGACACCCTTGATCACTATAAGTAAAAAACTAAGAGCTCTCATAAAATCATCCAAAGCAAATTTCGAGAGAAAAATAGCTAAAGACTCAAAAGACAATCATAAGGCCTTCTTTAGCTATGTTAGAAACCTAGGAGGAAACTCCCAGATATGCTCAGAACTAGTTCAAAATGATGTGAAGATTACTGATCCTACAGACATTGCCAACATACTGGCTGACAGGTTCAGTGCAAACTTCTCCCTCCCCCAAAAGGAGAGATATCTATACCAAATGAGTGCAGCCCCCAAACATCTCCAGCGCCCAAGTGAGAACTGCTCTCTCCAAAGCAAAAACACAGCATCCATGGGACCCGATGGTGTCCCCGGCTGTGTGCTCCACGAACTCAATGAGGAATTAAACCCACAGCTAGGACAGCTGTTTAATCAAAGTCTTACCTCTGGATACGCACTCCAGGAGTGGCGCACTGCAACTGTGGTCCCACTTCACAAAGGCGGTGCCTCCACAGACCCTGGAAATTACCGCCCATTAGCTTGACAAGCCTTATCTGCAAAGCCATGGAGAGGATCATAATGGACCTCATAAATAAAGACATAGGGAATTTGCAGACTTTGGATCCAACCCAGTTTGGCTTTGTCAAAGGCAGATCATGCCTTTTAAACTTGGTTGACTTTTTCAAACAGTCACCAAAGCCATTGATGAGGGAAAGGCAGTCCATACAGCCTACCTCGATCTGGCTAAGGCCTTCGATACAATACCCCACTCGGGTATCATTGAAAAACTCATCAGCTTAAATGTTAACCCATACATCACAAGATGGGTTGCAAACTGGCTGAGTGACAGAACCCACAGGGTCAGAGTTGCTGGCGCCATGTCAGACTCAAAGCCTGTCACAAGTGGTGTCCCACAGGGCTCAGTCCTGGGCCCACTCTTGTTTGGCATCTACTTTTCCGAAGTACAAGCAAACACAGGAGGGTTATGGCTGACAAAGTTTGCAGATGACTGCAAACTGGGCGCCATAGTAGAAAACACATCTGACACAGATATCCTTCAGAAGGGTCTCACAGAAACGGATAACTGGTGCCAGAGCCACGGCCTAAAGTTAAATGCCAAAAATGCATAGTCATACCCTTCGGGAAAAACAAGGTTACCCCTAGCTACCAAATAGGTGGCAATCCACTGAGCACAGAAGAAGTTATCAGGGACCTGGGGACCCAGGTTGATAGTAGTCTGTCATTCGACACCCATGTAGCTAAAGTAGTTAGGAAGTCCTTCTACATTGCCCACCTTATCATGAAGGGATTCTCATCTAGATCAAGGGAGGTCATAGTCTCCCTTTACTCATCACTCATCAGACCAATGATTGAGTACAATGCCCCATTCGGAATGTATCTGACCCGACACTTGCAGCAGCTGGAGAGGCCACAAAAGTTCCTCACCAAAAGGATAAAGGGTCTCAAAATCTGTCCTATGCTGCCCGACTGAAAGAACTCCAGCTCTATTCAGTCGCCACCGCTTGCTCAGAGGTGACCTTTGCCTAACATACAAGGCCATGTCAAACCCAGATTTGATGAATATGCTTCACCTCAAAAAATCTAGATCCATCAGAGCCACAAGGGCGGGAGACTTAAACCTCGACACGGCTATTAATAGGACGTGCTGGAGGGATAGATTCATCACCCAAAGACTCCCTATGCTGTGGAACAAAATCCCGGTACATGTGAGGCAGAGCACCTCGCTGGCCTTGTTCAAGAGAAATCTTGACCAATGGATGGGAGATCGCAGATATACCCCAGGAATTACCTCAGTGTCACTGCTCGACAGAGGCACAGCAAAATAATGGGTATAGTTCCCCATACTAAAGGGGTGGCGTAAGCCACAAAACAATGGGCTAGGCTTATAAATGCCCTCGGGCAGATAGCCTAGTATGAACCTATGAACCTATGAACCTATTAAGTCATCAAATTTACTGCTAATCCTTCCTGCATTTAGCAAAGCACATTTACTTCTGATGTTTTTTATCTTGTATATCTGGAAAATTTTCCTTTTCGGTACTTGTATTACTAGAGAGAGAGGGAGAGAGAGCGAGAGAGAGATGAAGCCAGTGATGTACAAAGTAGTATGTATGGACATCTCATTCAAAGCTGATAATCCTTTAACTTCCTATCTTTGACACCATGCTGTTAACTACTTACTAAATGTTAACATGTTGTTGTGATCTTTAGATACTATAGAAGATAATGGAAGGATTTCATTAAGTAAATCTGTTTTTCCATGCTTGCTGTCATATTCATTAATCCCACAATATCCTGTTTCCTGTCCAGCAGGAAGAATCTTCTTAGATTTTTCACACCAACATGAACAATAGCCATGTCATAATTAGCCTTAATTTTAACATAGTTGAGATGTTCCTAATTGCTCAGGAAAGCATGACTATCACAATCTCCTTCCAAAGTCTAGTGAGGTGTGTGGTTTCTGAGTGATACAGTCACAAATTGCTAAGGCATTTATGGGTTTGCCAGATCACAGTATCTCCCACATGGGCTTTTGACTGAGGTTGACTTCAATGTTATCCCCAGCTATTTTGTTACTATAGAGTTTCCATGCTACCATTATTTGGTGACTGTAGGTTTGATTTACTGTGATCAGTGGGAGGTATCTGTAATATGTTATGCATACAAGGTTCTGAATTTACTGAGTTTATGCCTCCTTGAGATGCAGGTGAGGCATTCATGGCTATAGTGGTCAGGACATCTTCATATGTGTCTGTATATGTGGTTGTGCACATGGTGCTGCTGCTGCTGAGGGTGTAGCCTTAATATTATGAATATATTTGCACCTCTCAGAGGTACATATATGGTTTGTAATTATGGGAGCAGTTAGCATATGCAATGTGTTTGTACCTAATCTCACTTAACTGTTTAAATAATAGAGAAATGTGTATTGCTAGCCAAAATGTAGTTTCATCTTTGACAAAAAAAGACAGAATTTGTACACTTTGTGCATTTTGCTTTTAAATGAATTAAGCATATTTTGTTGTTTTCGATTTCAGTTACTTTGTAGGGTATTACTAATTACTTGTACTAACTGGAGATTTCAAATGTGATCTGGGAAGAAAGGATTAGTGGGTGTGATTATGTGAATATAAAAGTAATTGAATTTAAAGCAGCTGAACAGGAGAGCTTTCATAGTCAGATCTTGTCTTCATAAGGTGCGGGAAATGACTGGTAGGGGCTTTTCAAGTTACAAATCTATGTCAGCCCAAGAACCAAGATCGGGAACAAATCCTAGTTTATTGACTACACCAAGATAAAAAAGCCAAGTTGAGTGCTTTTGTCCCTCACCGGACTTCCTCAGAACTTAATTTACAATAAAATCCTAGGCTCCTTATATGGTCCACATAATGGTAAAACAATCAAAGTGCCAGTTAATCATTTAACAAAAGGGTAGAGTAAACTCATCATTGTTTAAGGAAACTCTAAAACTGTTCTTGTTCACATTCAAACAGCACCAAAAAATACTTCATGTAACTAGAAGTGAATGAATGAATGAAGAACATAAATAAAAAGCATGATAAAAAATGATGGAAATGACAGGTGGACATAAAAGGGTGAATACATAAAAGTATGTTCTGTTTCTAAATACTTGTTACCCAATAACAACATGTTTAAATGATGCAAAAAAAGGGGTAACCTAACAAGTTGTAAATAAAATAAACAACTTTTCAAAAACAGTTTAGAGTTTGGCTGATCTCATTCTCAACACTGGGTGGATGGATGCATGATCATTCAGGCCTGTTTTTTGGGTGGCATCCAACCTAAGTTGCCAGAGGAGCTCTTCGTATTCCAACTTGTTCTCCCATGCCCCCCCCCCCGGCATCCTGTGGAACTATCACTAATATACCAAAAACAAATTAGTGAAAACCTGCATAAGCAAGAGTGTCTATATAGAGCATTGTTCATATTTGCTTTCCTTACATCATATAAATGCTTGTAAATTCTACTTGCCAGCGTCCTTTCTGTCTTTCCTACATAGAACGAAAGGCAGTGATTGCATAATGCCATGAAGACCAACCCTGCTGAGTTACTTTCTCCCCTTCTGAAATTAATTTTAGTTCCACAAATATTACCCAGGGTAATCTCCTTACAGCCCACAGTGAACTGGCAGTAATTACAGCTGCCACACCTCGTGGTGCCTAGTTTCATTCCTTGTGTACCTTTCTCTAATCTTCCCTTGATATTGGGGTGAACCTTATAAATAAAGGTAGGTTTGCTACCAAGGTGCGTGAAAAGTTCTTTGTCAGTTTTGAGTATAGCCCAGTTCTGGTTAATGGTTTGCTTCACCTTACTGGAGAGGAATGAGATCAGCCAAACTCTGAACTGTTTTTGAAAAGTTTTTTATTTTATTTACAACTTGTTGGGTTACCCCTTTTTTTTGCATCATTTAAACATGTTGTTATTGGGTAAGAAGTATTTAGAAACAGAACATACTTTTATGTATTTAGCCTTTTATGTACACCTGTCATTTCCATCATTTTTTATCATGCTTTCTATTTATGTTCTTCATTCATTCATTTACTTCTAGTTACATGAAGTATTTTTTGGTGCTGTTTGAATGTGAACAAGAACAGTTTTAGAGTTTCCTTAAACAATGATGAGTTTACTCTACCCTTTTGTTAAACGATTAACTGGCACTTTGATTGTTTTACCATTATGTGGGCCATATAAGGAGCCTAGGATTTTATTGTAAATTAAGTTCTGAGGAAGTCCGGTGAGGGACGAAAGCACTCAACTTGGCTTTTTTATCTTGGTGTAGTCAATAAACTTGGATTCGTTCCCCATCTTTGGTCTTGGGCTGACGTGGATTTGTTATTTTTGGTTCCTGTGTGTTTCTTCCACATTTTGACACACTCCTTTTGGCTTTTCAAGTTAAATTAACTTTAGAAGTGCCCAGTGCCAGAGACACAAAACTTAAGAATACAACCATAACAGAAGGTACAGAAAACTGGATTTCTTCACAGAGAAGTCTCTTGTAGCAACTGTCGCCACAGAATATTGAAATAGTTTTTATTGTTACCTTAACTAACTAGACTAGTTCCCAGCTTCTACAATTCACAAGCAATTAATCACATTCAACATTATTGAAAGATCTGAATATTTTAAATTTTAAAACTCCAAGAAGACAGCCTTTATAAAATAACTCTGCAATAACGTAAGTTAAAGTTTAGGAAAAACACAATGAAAGTACACAAAACAACAAGATATCTTCCCACACCAGTCTGAGCTTTGGGGGTTGGCATAGTGGCTATGGTGTTTATCTTATAAACACAAGGTGGAGGGTCTGATTCTCCAATGAGATAAATGGCTAGGCTTAAAATGTCCTGCAAAGGCAGTTAGTCTAGTACTGAACTGTGAATCCATGAGCATTGCTTATGTGGGAGAATTGGCATAATGGTTAAAGTCTTCAACTCACAGGCACAATGTACAGGTTTTTATTCTGACCTCTGGTTATTGACCAGGCTTAGTCTGCAGACTGATAGCCTAGTATTTGCTTATGAACATGTGAAGCTGTGAAAAAAATATGCCAAATGTTGATCGGGGGGGGGGGGCACACCCAAGAACATCAGCTTTCAAGAAAGGTCCTTGACATTAAAAATGTAAATTCCTTATGAGGTATCTCATCCAAACCAACTGGTCCAAAAATGTAGCCTCAAAGGTGGTAAGAGACAAGAAAAAAATGTGATTCCCTTTATCATACAGTCTGTTAACTTATCTGCAGAATGCTTTACATTGGACACTGTTAGTGTTTTAATTCAAGACACGTGGTTGTACACCTGTGGACTGTACTCTTACAAATGCTGTACAGCAGTAAAAAATTATATATCTTTGCAACAAAGTGAAAGCCTGGTTTCAGAAAGACTAAAAATTATCTCTAAGCTTAAATAGTAGTTTTTTAAGATTCATTTTCATCCCTGGCTGTTACCTTCTCCCGGGCTATTTGTGGCAGAATAGGAAAAAGCATTGTGAAGCATCCTTATGGAAGAAAGCAAAGACAGTGAGAATGTGGAGGGATCATTAAAACTCATGATTTGTGTCCATTCTCTCTCATTTATAGGAGATATTCTACAAAGAGGCAGTGCAATGGACTATCCCAGCCATATAAACAGGTCAGTGCTGATTGATTTAAGCTGAAAGAACTTTAAAGTTCCATACCTGCTCAGGACTATTAGTAATTTTCAGAAAAAACACTGAGTCTTTGTCGGTAGCCATCCCACTACTGCAGTAGGAGGGTTCCCTTTTGCAATGCTTTTAACAGATGTTTTAATAGCAAGCCAGATTCCTAAGGGTCTGTGAGGCAAGACTGTGTGATACTGTTCAATTCTCATTTGCTTTCTAAAAAGTGTTTCTTCTATTTGGCTAAAGAATCAGTAGAAGGTGTAGGGCTTAAGGCAAGCAGATAAAATATAAAGGAAGAAGTGCCAATATATACCTAATTCAGGAGCAGATGCTTGGAACCCAATGTTTGAAAAGCCTACTCATGTCATTCTATGCCTGGCATAAGGATATGAGAGAAAAAGGGGTAAGAAGTGAAGAAAAAAAATCTACTCCTCTGCATAACACCTCTCCATTTCCCTGTAGTAATCAGAAACTATTCACCAATTGTTACCCCAGTCCATTAAGGGGGAGAGCTAGGATGTGGTTGATGTAAGAAGTGGAGATGATACAAAAAGAATAGTTATAAAACACAAGTCTCTGCCTGTCCTGTAATTAGGCCAAGCAAAGAGTGAGAGAGAGAGAGAGAGAGAGAGAGTCAAATCTGTGTTAGGCCGTGATCCTGTAAGAGTTGAAACTTGTTTTGGCTATCAAGTAAGTCAGCGTTAAAAACCATCAAGAAAAAAACACATTTCTCTAGTTGGAGATGGGAAGAGGTAGACATCAGAAGAACTTAAATTTAGTAGGAGGAAATCACAGTTGCAAGTAGGTTAATATTGACTAAATACTCAAAAAAAAAAAACAACTCCGGAGCAGAAACTAGGCTGGAAATTCTTTACTTCACAACTTTGGTACCTTGGCTTTTCGCCTTCAGTGGATACAAGGCAATGAACACAGACATTTTAAATGCATCTCAAAACCCTTAACAATCCATTATTCAAATTCAATTAAATATAATTAATTTAAAGCAACATTGTCACATCATGCATAACTTAAAACACTAAACTATTTAAATACTATTAAATAACATGTTTATTAATAAATGGATTTATATAACTTCATTTCATTTATTTTATTTCCCAAAACTACTCAAAGTACTTTTAAAGTGCTTTTAAACTATAAACAGGCAAAAGTAGGGTTACCTAGTAAACTAAATTAACTTCCAAATTGAGACCTCTAGGTGACAGTGTTCTATTATTTAAAATAAACTTACTTTCTAATTATAATAATTTCCTAAGTATATCACCCCCTTTATAAAATATAGGTTGCGCAAGAGCAGAAAAGAAAATAAAACAGACAAATTACCCTCATGTAAGTTAATAAAATGTTCAGCAACTGGACTTTTCATGTTCCCATTACAAATATTCCTTATATGTTCCATAATCCTTACTTTGATGGCCCTTTTAGTCTGCCCTATGTACCATTTAATTTCTGTACAACCACACCCTATCACATAGACAACACCACACGAGTCACAGTTGAATTTCCCCTTAAACACAATTTTTTTACCATTAATAAAATTCCCTGAAATATTTTTTAACATGAGCACACACTTTACAATGTCCACAGGTTAGATTTTCCTATGGCCATTATGCTAATTTGAAGAAACTCTTAGGCATGGGGTGCTTTAATGCTCAACAGGAATTTCTTGGTATTTTTGCCATGTTATTTAATAGTATTTAAAACAGTTTAATGTTTAAATTTATGCATGATGTGGCAATGTTGCTTTAAATTAAATTAATTATGTTTAATTGAATTTGACTAATGGATTGTTAAGGGTTTTGAGATGCATTTAAAAATGGCTGTGTTCATTGTCTTGTATCCACTGAAGGTGAAAAGCTGCGGTACCAGAGTTGTGAAGTAAAGAATTTCCAGCCTAGTTTCTGCTCCGGAGTTGTTTTTATGAGTATTTTTTTCTTTTTGTTCATTTCTATTATGTCATTGTAAGGGGCAGATGCTGTACCGGGTGTTTTCCAACCCCCCCCCCCCCACGGAGGTTAACAAACTGCTCTTTATTGAATTTATGAAGGAGCGTGAAGCTAAGTTAGTGAACAAGGACTTATGGTGTTCATTGGGTAAGCCTGGTTACAATGTGCAATTCATTCAGTTAGAATGGTTGATGGTTAAGGAAATGAACTTCTTTTTCAATAGCAAGCTACTGGAAAAGTATTTCAGTTTGAATGTGACTCCTAGGGGACTCATAACTGATAAACTGCCAGTGTTTGAGTTTTCGGATGAGGAACAAGATTTTTTGCAGGAATGGAGACAGATTTCTCTTGAGTGTACTTTAGGATGGCTTCGTATTATCATCAAGAGAAACCAATGTAGCAGTGAAAAATTGCAACAGCAGATTACTGAGTTACAAGGCAAATTGAGTGAAACATTTTCGAATGATACCTTTTCTAAACAAATGTGTGATATTAAAGACAAACTTGAGGAGAATGAACGAGTTTTAATGGAAAGGAAAAAGAACAAGCGTGATTAGAATGACTTCCGTAACGGTTCCATATATGGTTGGCACCGTTCACAACTGAGTGGAAGGTCTCAAACCAACAGGAAGTTTCTTTCTAATTCCAGGAAGATATATGACTCTTCAGTATCTTCAGTGGACACTGTTTCCTCTTAAAAAAGTGTGCCTTTTGAGAATATTGAGGTGGAATCCATCTCTGATTCTTCTCATGGAACTGAGACTGTGGCGAGTACATCAACTGTGCTGGTACAGCACGGAAAGGCCAAATGAAATCGGCAGAGATGTTGAGACATTATGGAACTGTTGAGTTATTTAGACCTCCATTTTGGAGAAATACAGGTGGTTGTTTGCCTGTGGATTTTCCACATTTTCAACATGTAAGTGTTTACAGTAATGTTGAAAATGAACTGAAAGTGATCCAATTTGTCTAATTTAAAGCTGAATGATGTTGCTTATGAATTGCTTTTTAAAGGCACAAAATTTGTGCCTGTTAAAATACCCACGCTTGCAGATTTGTTATTGGATGTTAAAAAATTCTGTAGGAAGTTATTTTTGACTGTGTTCTATGATAATCAGAAAAATAATACTTTAGATAATTTAAGTGTCAGTTATGATGCAGATATTGTGGAAGAAGATGATGCATTGTTAAAGGTTTCCATTTATGAATATTCTTCTGCATGTGATTCTACTGATGAGTGTATTGAAGGGTTTGAAAATGGTTATGGTAAACTTTTTGTTCCTAGCTTACCAACACCTAGTAAGTTTATGCCACTTAAATTATTCCCAGCTGTAGTCATGTTTGAGCAAATATTAATGAAGAAAGTTGAACATGAATATTGAAATTTTATTAAAGATGTGAAGCAGTACAACATTTCGAAAAATGAATGGGAAATGCTGAATATATTGAGAAGTCAACTGTCAGATTTTGTGTTCTAACAGGCAGATAAAGGTGGAAAATGGGTGATCATGTCAAGGGATAAATATAATAAGATGGTTTATGATCTTATGTTGGTACAGGAAGATTATCTGAAATTGGATTTTAATCGTTTACATGACTTTAATGAGCAGTTGTTGGAAATTTTGAAATGTGGGGAGAGGTTGGGTTTCTTAAATAGGGATAATGTTAGAAAATTATACATTGAGAAACCATGTGACCCTTCCTTTTATGCTTTGTTAAAAGTACATAAGAATTTGCTACACCCCCCAGGGAGACCTATAGTTTTGGGGGTGGGTTCTTATTTGCAAAATGTAGGACTATTTCTTGATTCTTTGTTAAAAAAAATTGAAAAAGAATCCTGCACATGTGAAGAACGTTGAAAGTTGTGTGAGATGGTCAAGCAAATTTTGTGACATGATGAGTATTATTGGGTGGTGGTAGATGTAAATTTTTTATACACGAATATTCAGTTAAAGTGGGGGTTGGAAGCTGTTTGGGACATTATGGGTGAGGATCCATATTTATTAGGGTTTGATGGTGAGCCTAGGTTGCTAAAAGCAAAATGAACCATTGCTAATAGCTGAACAGTACCTCTGTCTTATTCTGAACCGTTCCTTTTCAATAAAAGAGTAATCTACCAGAAGGTCAGGAGGGAGAGGGAGATTAGCCTTCAGGTTTGACGTGGTTATGGTTTAAATATTTACCTGTAACAATGTTAACCTCTTATCAGGCTCCTTAAATTTAGTAATTTAAAATACTGGATTAGGGAAATCCTGCCTAATTCTTTATGTTTTGGGTATCGCATGTCCTAAACTGACCTATATGCCATTACCAAGCAAGTTTAGGAACAGAAGACCAGGTTGATAGAAATGGAATTTTAGAAATAAACAAGTCTGAAGGCAGACTCCATCTCACAAAGCATTTTTGTGAAAGATACAATGGGTAGGCATTCAAGCAGGTATGATTCATTTTCTTTCTTTCTTTCTTTCTTTCTTTCTTTCTTTCTTTCTTTAGTATACATGATACACCTATAATATGCCCCTCACGGGTAATAAAAGCTTTAGGAAAATAAGCTGAAGTGTCAGTCGAGGGAAACATGTTGCCCCTGAATGAGGTGTAATTCTGTTTCCTAGTTTAATGGGTTCTGAAGCAGATAAAAAGGACCAGAAAAGAAAGGAAATAATGTTTAAAAATCAAAAGATTCCAAAGAAGAAAAGAATATTTAAAAATAAAACACAGATATGAAAACTCTGATAATCAGCTGGATGGTGAGTCATTATTAATGTATGGTACAGTTCATCAGCAGAAATAGACAACTTCCTCAATAAATATTCCAATCATCAGAAACTACGGGTGCTCGGTGAGTGCTGGCAAAGCCAACTTATATCCATGCATGTAGAAGTGGAAATGCACAGTAGACTATCAGCAAAACAATGGCTAAACAATAAGTTTTGCCCCAGGTTTCCATTGAATCATACCTACAACCAAGTGCATTGTACATGTGAGCCATGCACGTGGGGAAGAAAAATGATACTTACCAAGAAGCCATTCAGAACTGTTTACCTAAAATGCTGTAATAAAGGTCTAACACTTTATCAGCCTAAGTTAATAATTACTCCATTGTTAGAAAGCTAGTAATATAAAATTGTTATGTTCAATAAGCAGGATAATATAAACTACCATAAAAAATGTGATAACATTAAGCACAGATGCTGTAAGCACTTTATTTAAAAACATTTTAAAAATATGCTGCAGCAAAAGCTCTTATCTCAAATCATGTAAACATTCCTCCTTAAAGCTCTTATCTCAAATCATGTAAACATTCCTCCTTGATGCCTACTATTCTGTCAAGTACACCAGTGCAATAAATAGATTTATTTAAGGGAAATACAGTCTTGAGCAAATAGAATCCTGACATAGCAAGTGTTTCTTTAAGGCCCCCTTGCACCAAGCCTCTCTAACGTTATCATTCTGAGTCTGAGGTTGCTATATCTCAGAGAAACACCTAACTCTAACAGAAATGTAAAACTTTCCAATTCTTTGTTGACACAGTGATAGAATACAAATAAAACAATTCAATTTTAATAGTCATAAATTTAAGCAATCAAGTTTGAGGCAAAAAAACACCAAACAAGCATGCTTGAGCAAACATAAAATGAGTTATGAAGGTATTCAGCAAATATGGGTAAACCTTTAATAAGCTAAATATAAAATAACTGACTGAAGCACAATAGAGATATGTAAATAACTAAATAACTAAATATCTAAATATATAGTAATAAAATGACTAAAGATAAAAAATTAGAAGTATTTATATTGAGGCATGTGTTTCAGTAACTTATTTCAAAAACTGCTGTAACATCAACTGTAGAGCCAAACCAGATGAGAGAGAGAAAATTAACAGACGGCAGGGTATACATTGAGCAGATGACTCTCACCAGTCTGAGTCATGTGATCCAAGCATCTGGAACTAGTTGCAAAATCATAATCCTGATGTGCCTAGCAACCCAGAATGTTGTACAGGAGCAGCAAATGGCAGATATCAACACTGCAAAGCCATACAATATGTGAAACAGCTGACAGATGTCAATGACACTTGACTAGGTTTGCATGTAAGATGAAGTATGCAACGCTCCATTTCAGGTCTTTGACCCTGCACTTACCTCTGTACCTACATGATGCACTGACGGGTAATTTGAACTGTTACTGTTGAACATGTTGTAGAACTCTTTCCATTCCTTCTGTGTCCAGTTTTTATGTGTTATACTGGAGCAGGAGTGATTGAAATGATGTGTTAATGCACTTTCCCTTTATTTAACTTGTTTGTTTGTATGAACCAGCTTGCATACTTGCTTTGTAAGCTGGTTACTTTAATGTGCTATATGACAAGTTAGTGATTCTAACAGAAACAGTTAAAACAATTAAAATTATTACAAACAATCAGAAGTCACAGTTGCTTTCAATCCAGAAAACAAATTCAGTGGTGTCATTATGGATCAAGCGGATAATCCTTTCTGGGTAATATTTCTTTAACTGCTAATGCAGGCTCATTGATTTTTGCCTAAAATGTAATTTGCACATACAGATGGTGTAGCCACAGAGGCAAAAATGGATCATGGTCAAATGAAGAGTTAGACAGGGTAATTGCCCCCCAAAATAGCCATTCCAGTGTCCCTGTGCCACCCCCAATTACCACACTGTTCAGAACTGTTAGTGTGCATTCTGCTTTCTTTTTTTACTTTACAAAGATTTCAGATATTTGGATTTAATTTAAAACACTTATTTCAAGTTCAAATTTTATAGCACAGACATTCATGACAGTTTGTGAAACAAAACAGTTGCATATTGAAAACAAATGTAGCATGAACAACAGTAAATACACTGATAGAAAATACATTGAAACTCATATTAATTGAAAATGCATCTGGCCAGTGTCAGATTAAGTGTACGTTAGTCCCCGTGCTGTTTTCAAACTAGGGACTCCCCACTCACATTTCAAGGACCAAGCATCAATGCATACATTCTTTGACTCACTTTCTTGATTGTTTTAAATTATATTTTGTCTTTACTGTAGCAACATGTATTGGACTGTGTTTTAAATTTGTAGTTTTGAATATTTTTTCAGTAAGGAATGAAACAAAAATGTTTGCACGAATGATAACAAAAGTATCCATTTCAGAACATTTCGACCATAAAAGGCCACTCATACTGTTACCATTATTATCCACCAATATCTGCACTCAGGAATTACAGCTTTTAAATTGACTGTGTATGCATCAGATGTCTGATTGTCATAAAAATTGCCAAAGTATTCCAGACTGCTTAACAGATATGCAAACTAGTTCTACAAAGACAAAACTAATGATTTTTTAACTTTATCACTTCAGCAGGGTCAGCCATTTTTATCTATAGGCAGCCCCTAAACCCTGCAATTATAGCTACATTGAGTACATTCTTCTCAGATGTCTGTGTCAAAATAATAATAATGACAAGAGTCACATATTTTAAATTTATTTCACACAATGACCCAGAGCCAAATAACTTAATTCACACACACACACACACACACACACACACACACACACACACACACACACACACACACACACACACACACACACACACACACTGGTCCTGCAAAGCCAGATTAATGGCTGTTTAAAAATAAAGTCCACAGACAGCCCCCACCCACCTCCACCAGCAGTTATAGTGACATCGTTGCTGGTGTAGTCTTATGAAGAAATAAATCATGCACTTTATTGGTAAAATTGGATGAACTATGTTAAACTATATAAAGATCATTAACATCATACCATCAGATCCAGCCAGGTGTAGCACAGTTTAATTATAAGAATATTTATCAGAGCATAAAAAATATTAACCACCTAATAACATCTGCTAAGTCAATATGCACAATCTCTACAGAAGTAAAATTCATCCAAATCACATTAAAGCATTAAACTAGAAATTATATTTCAGTGCTTCACCTACAAATGCAGTGCCTGCTGCCCTTGAAGAATAAATTACTTATGTTGCATTAAAAAATGTGTGCTAGTGATATTGCCATCCCATTTCCTGAATTAGATCAGCTATGCAATAGGGGATGGCTGACAAACAATGTCAACAGGCTCATAGCTGCTAGGCATGCAGAGCAAGACTCCATTAAGGAGCCTAACCCAAATTACCAGTTGCTCTATAGCACTATCTGGTTAAGTCTTCTTCTTCGTCATCTTTTGGCTTTTTCCCGGTTAAGTCTTCTTCTTCTTTCAGCTTTTTCCCGGTTAGCGGTCGCCACAGCGGATCACCTGTCCGCTCATGATTGGCAGTGGAGTTTTACAGTGTTGAGTTGCCAGCCCGGCACCCAACCTTCCACAGAAGGTGCACACACGCACACACTCACACCTAGGGCCAATTTAGAGTGTCCAATTCACCTACAGCATGTCTTTGGGATGTGGGAGGAAACCGGAGGAAACCCACGCGACCACAGGGAGGACATGCAGACTCTGCACAGAAGGCACCCCAGCCGAGAATTGAACTGGAGAACCTCTTGCTGTGAGGTGGCAGCGCTAACCGCTGCACCACCGTGGCCGCCCTCAAAGCACTATCTGGTTAAGTGACTTGCTCAATGTCATATAAGAGGCAAATGAAGGTGGAAAGATTCAAACCCCGTATCCTTGTTACAGGAAGCAGCTCATTAATATGTCGGAGCTTTAGTCCTCTGCAGTAACTTCCAGAGTAACATTTTTTTTAGTTTGGTCATTAACATTTGTATTGGAGATAATATAACTGAAGAGAGATAAAAGTTTGGTGATGTCATGCTGGATGGTGAGTTAGTCTGGAAGTGCGGTTATGACAGAGGAGGAATGACAGCTAAAATTGTTTCCTATTTCCTGTGTAGGTAAAGTGGGTACAGGGAATGATTGTGATTGTTTAACAGGGTTGGATAGCTGAGTGACATCTCTACAAGAAGTCTTGGGATTGTTTCTGTGGGCATTGATCTGAATGAGGAAAAAGTGTCCCCTTATTTATTACTAGGCTTGACCTTGTTCTTAGTTCACACTACTGTAGCTGAAGCTATGGATTTTTTACAACCCATATCTTTTGCAAGCAAAATGTTATAAGAGGTATAAGAGCTTTTATCTCCTGAACTAGCCTGGGAATTGGCTTAACCTTGACTTATTTGTGTTTAATGGGTACTAAGTTGTTCAAAATACTTAAGAAGGTTTGATTAAAATAAAATTGCACCTCATCTAAGATTAAGAGAATAAAAGGATCTGATTTGCCCACTTAAACAGTGACATACAATATGCTGATGATGGTTTATACTTCTAGAGCAGAGATAGTAATGCATCTTTTTATGCCAGTGTCACTCTAATGGTCAAAATAAGGTGGTGACCGCTAAGGCCTTCAGACATGATACATTTGTTATGTTATCAGGGCTAGAATGTCCAGTCTCATTCAGGATACTAATTTGCCAATTATTTTATCTGTTCTGGTGGAGGTTTAGATATGATGAACTGGAACAAAAACATTTATAGCATGGTGAAATATGCATCTGCCACTAAGGAATAATAAATATCAACATCACCCCTGATAATCAGTTCTCCTTAAGGCACTAGAAGGAATATAAACACATCCATAATTCAAGGATATGAACTAGTTGCACAAATCTATAAAAAACTCCCTTTAGACCTATAGTTAATATGGGGTGGTGGGGTACAGATAACACAACTTTTAGCTATATATGGTGATAGGATGGTAAAACCATTGTTTGATCAGTATAAATATTTATTAAGGCTTTCCTGGCATTTTCTCAGACACCTAACCACCGATATTTATACTGAAGGAGGTTTAATGATTACTTTATATGTTAAGGATATTTATACATGTATTCCCCATGAAATTGAAATTGAATGGTTTAGTAATTTATTAAGTGAGTGAGAAGCACTATCTAATAATGAGTTGACAATCCTATGTGATTTTATGGAGGAGATGTTGAACAACAATTATATTCTCTTTGAAAGAAAATATTACCCCCAAATTTCTGGGGTAAGAATGGGTACATCCATGTGTGCTAACATAGTATTGTTATAATGTGGAAAACATTCCTTTTTTTCTTTTCTTTTTTATTCACGGAGCTTACATGGATGTAAACAGTTGTGCAATTCAGTAAACAGGGCTGAGGGGCGTGCATGAGCACATCAACACAGAAGTGTCTGTGGTGTGCAAATCACCTCATAATCAGGTGAAATTGCATTCAAATGAGGGTGTTAGAGTGATCCAGCAAGCAGATAGGCGGTCCTGCAGACCCCGTGTTGGTGTCCGAAGTCTACATGGAAAAATTCCATGTACAGGATGTAAAACAGACAACAGGGACTTAAAAGTGCAGTTAGAAGGACGGAGATAGCATGGCAGGCACAGATATGTGGAAAACTATGCCCTGTGTGTCCAAAACATAATGGAAATTAATTTATTTTTTTTTAATACCCAGTTTATGTTTGCATGGCATGCCACAGTGCACAAATATGCCATTAAGCAAAAAAAATTTAAAAAGTGTGAAAACTAAGGAAGTTAAATATGTGACAATAATGCATTATAGGATCTTGCATGGAATATGTACAATGGTAGACTGCTGTGGATGCTAAGGAGGTAGGGCCTGGAATAGTGTAGTTTCCAGGTTGTGTGCATGGATCCCTATGCAAATGAGCTGGAGTTACTGAATAACAAAAATGGGTATCCATGCCTCCAGATCCCATCCGTGTAGGCCCAGAACCATGTTGGTGTCCACAGAAGAAGTAGCTGACATCAAAATGGGGTGTGTCTGCATTCATTTAAGCTCATTGGAGCTCAGCGGTGCCTGTTTGTGTGGCACCTCTCTGCTGAGCAGGGGTGTGTGTACAGTGTCTGCTAAACTTTGTTTACCTTTGGGGCTCGTGTTTCATCAAGTTTGAGCATGTTTGCTTGGTGCTCCACTTTGCTGACCATGCCCATCCATGGGGGTGTGTCTAGTGACTGCTGAGCATTGTTTATACCTGCGGCATGGGTTTGCACGTGCCACAGTGCTTAGCAGGGAAGGCTGTTAAAAATAATTGGCTGGGAATCCAATCATATATAAATTACTGATGAACACTGTTCAACTTAAACTGGGCCATAAAAACACCTTAATGATGTGCTTGGCAGGTGGAATGCATCATAGTTAACTAATCACACAGGTTGCACCTACAGCAGAGGACTAGAAAAGTTGCATACACCCTAAAATCTGATTTCATCCAATACTCTACACCAGTGGAGTACAAACTTGGGATTTTTAGCTAAAGCAATGCTAGGGGCTGTTGCCATTCTGCTACTTCTGTATGTGCTAGATGCTGAGGTCTTTGCTGATGCTACTGCTGACAATAGGCCTAGACTGAGAATGAGAAGAGTGTTCAGGCCCAGGGTAACCTTCCAGGAGCTACATGAGCTGGAGATTGTAAAGCACTACAGGGTGGACAGGGACATACTACAAGAACTCACTGAGCTCTGCCACCCTCAGTTCAGACCCAGAGCCAACAGAGGGGAACCCATCCCAGTGGAAACAAAGGTATGTGTAACCCTTAGTACTTTCCAAAGACCAACTGGGGACATAATGGGGTCTCACAGGCATCAGCATCCATGGTACTCTACCATTTCCTTGAAGCTATGCTAACACATGCCAATGAGCACATTTATTTACCCCGCAGCCCTGAGGAAAGGGCTAGCAGTATACAACTTGTCTACCATGTAGCACACTACACTGATGTACTGGGTGCCATAGACTGCACTCATGTACATATCAAAGCACTGCCTGGTGAGGAGGGTAGAATCTACGTCAACTGCTAGGAGTATCACTCCATCAACTGCCAGGTCATGTGCAATGCCCAGGGCATTATCATGAATATGTGTGCTGGCAGCCCTGGCAGTTATCATGACTCCCATATCTGGCATGCATCACAGCTGCACTAGATGTTTGCTAGGAGAGACATCTTGTACGGCCATCTACTGGGGGATGCTGGCTATGCACTGGAACTGTAGATGATGACACCCATCAGAAATGCACACACACCTACTGAAGAATGCCATAATGAGGCACACGCACAAACTAGGAACATCATAAAGCATGTGTTTGGGCTCCTCAAGTCACAGTTCTGGTGCTTCGATATATTTGGTGGAGCCCTACAGTACTCTCCAGCCACATGTGCACAAATGTTCACAGTCTGTGCCATGCTACACAATATGATCCTGCAGAAACAGCTGCAGCAGGATCAGCAAAGGGAAGGGATACACAGCCCCTCAACAGTGCCTTGGTCCCCATGGCCACACCGACAGGTGGACTCAGAGGAGGAACACCCTGAAGTTGTCCCTATAGGCAGATGTAGGCATGCCCAGTATGCCCTGGCCTTGGTCAAGAGACAATGCATAGCACATGCACTGACAACCTTGGGTCCTAGGGACAGACACCTTACTCTGACTTGCATAAATATAGTAAAACGGATGCCAGCCAGCCCACACAACCTGTACCTAACCATGTATTGGCTGTGTACTGCATGCATCAGACAGAGTCAGCCCTGAACCAAAGGTCTCTCAACTGCTGCATTCACAAGGTAAGTCACTCTCCTATACAACACATGTACGGGGTTCTAGACTATGGTAGCATATTTATGGACCTGCTGCATGTATGCAAGGGAATAGAATGGGCTACTGGGCTACTTGCAGCAATCTAACAGACACTTGGGACAACAGGTACTCTATCCAGTAGGTTCATAGGTTCATAGATTAGTACTAGGCTAACTGCCCTTGCGAGCCATTTTAAGCCTAGCCAATTATCCCTTGTGAGACTCAAACCCTGCACCTTGTGTTTGTAAAGCAAACACCTTAACCATTATGCCACCCTCCCAACACTGAGTGCCCGATAATATCTACTAGGCCACATAGCTGGAAACTCCACTGCATTATGCAAGGGAGATGCAAACAGTGGGGTCATAGGACAGATGCACGACTGTCTATGCCAGAGTCTCCTATCCCAACACATCAGTGTTTCCATACAACTGCAGTAACAGTATGTTTGCAAGGATATATCAGCAGACCACACAATTCCAGGGGTGTGACATAGAACCTGGCCACACATCATATTTTCTCACTAAATGCAGGGGTCACATTGTATGTCTGTATGCTGTTGATAGTGCGAGGAATGAAACCTCTCTTTCTGGTGGCTGGTGTGGCTCACTAGGCTAAGGATATTAGCATGGGTGATGGTGTTGATGTTTTGAAGCTGGTAGCATCTCCACCTTTTGCATGTGAGGTACTCATAAAGTAAGAAGTCCCACAGACTGTCATAATGCCACAATCTGTTACTGCAAGAAAGCTGGACAAAGCCAGAGAAAAGGGGGAAACAGAGGGCCCCACAGACATGCATACTTACAACACCATTGACTAACACTTTCCAGAAAACAATATCTACCCAAACTAAGTGAGGGGCAATGCCTGCCACACCCCCCCCCCTAATGCTATACATTATACATGCTCTGAGTAACCTAGAAGGTGTCTAGTATACCAGCAGGTTGCTACAGGTCAGATTAGCTGCAGGATGTAAAGGCCATCACTTAAATCTGTCACTTACAACAATTCAGTGGACTGCATTTTATAGTACATTACCAAAAAAACACTACTGTATGCCTGCAAAAACATTTACAGTGAGAGGTATGAAGGCTGTCACCCTCTGTGTAGTGTTACATCCTGTATTTCAGTCACATCATACTTCTCAACCTCTTAGAACAAGAAATCTGGACAAAGTCATGAATAATAGTGGGGCAAAGGACCAAAAATATGGACAATTTTTAAATATTGCTCTTGCAAATATAAAATGTTGATAGAATAACAGGTTTTGTATTAGCATTAATAACCTGATGTATATGGAGTCAGAAACTCACATCTGTTATTATTTCTTAACTTCAGTCTATAATGATTTACCACTAATGTGCCACAAAACCACAATGCTATGTAAAACATACCAAAAATATGACACAAAACCCTGGACATTCTATTACAATCTGTACCATTGATAGGTATAAGTCACATATTACATTCGGCAAACAGCTGGGCAGTGCTTTGGAGAATATCAGGGAGGTGCTGGAGTGTGGAAACAGGTGCAGCAGCCAATGGTCTGCAGCACACAAAATCCCAGACTGGAGTACAGGTAGCTCCGGACTGGAGTCACCTTGTAAGTACTGACAGTAACACTGGGCATGCTCCTTCAGTTACCTAACCTGAGCCCATGTATGTTGCCTCTTCTGCCCAAAGGACTGCTATGAGGAAATATGTCTGTGCATACAGACATATATGTATACATATCTGTCTCTCCCTATCCCCCTCACACATGATTACTCTATCTATCAGTATGTGGCACACACACACACATATATATATATATATATATATATATATATATATATATATATATATATATATATATATATATATATATATATATATATATATATAAATAATAACAAGACTGATACACAGGACTCTCCACATATATCTACACAACACAGTCACATAACGTACACACACAGCAACAGTTAAGGTGACATCCTGTTATACACCTGGTATATACATTTATATATCTATATATATATATATATATATATATATATATATATATATATATGTATATGTATATATATATATATATATATATATATATATATATATATATATATATAATTATTTATTTATTTTATTTATTTATTAACATTTGTTAACCGGGTTAGTCCAGTTGGGTTTTTGGCCCATTTTCAGTGGAGACCAGAGGAGAAAAGCTCCCTGTACAGACAGTTTACAAACTAAAATAAAATAAACATTTACAGTAACAAAGGAATAAGAAATTGAGTTATACAATATTGTAAAGATACAAAGCCAAGTATGTGCACACATTGTGGTTGAAAATCAGCCCTGTACTGAACAGGGTTAAGATTATTTACATATTTACAAACATGAGTTTGAGCCATCAGAGGTGATGTATACATCAGAAAGAGGTACCCTCCAGTACAGGGATTGCTACTGTGAGGGGAAGTTGCTGAGCTGAGGTGAAATCAAGAGTGGAGGGGGGGGGGTCAAGCTGGGGCTTTACAAGAACAGATTTTGGAGCTGAGTAAGTGGAGTTTAAGTTTTTCCTTAAAGTGGGCTGGGTGAATGGTGGAGCATATGTCTCTAGGATGTTTGTTCCAAGTCTGGGCTATGGAGTATTTATATAAGAGTTTGCCCAAAGCATTTTTTGGTTGGTAGGTATCTAGTAGTTGCTGATTAGAGGTAGAGAGAGTACGAGAAGGAGTGTACATAGAAATGAAGGAAGAGAGAGCGGGACAAGGTAAAGGTTTGCAGAGAATAGAGTGTGTAACATTTGAAGTTGTGTTAGCAACAGTACCTAGGGGAATTCCAGCCAATTTAGGGATTTAAGGGCTGGGCAGTGGTGTGTGTTATATGGAGAGTTAGTGATGAATCTAGCAATCTTAAGGTAAATTTGTTGGAGTTTATTTGAGGTTGTGATTTGAATGTTAGTGAACACTGGGACAGCATAGAGAAGGGAGGGGAGAAGGAGAGCTTGAGCAAGGGAGAGTCTAGCATTTGGAGTTAGGAATTTTTTGTTACGCTATAGTAGACCTAATTTTTGGTTTGTCTTTTTTATACATTGGAGAAGGTGCATATTAAATTTGAGTTCATCGTCAATGATGACTCCTAGAAGTTTGGTGTGAGCATCAAGTTTAATAACTGTGTTATTAGGATGAGATAGAGAAGGAGGATTTGTTGTGGGACAGTGAGCGGGGGAGGAATAGTAAGAGTTTGGTCTTTTTAGGGTTCAAGATGAGTAGGTTATCAGTTAGCCACTGTTCAGTAGATAAGAAGGTTTGTTGATTAATAATATGAAGCCTGGGGATATTATCAGAGATGGAGATGAGGGTTGAATCGTCGGCATATTAGATGTGGGAGGATAGTTTACAAGATGTGTGGAGATCGTTGGTGAAGATATTGAACAAAAGGGGTCCCAGGATGGAGCCCTGGGAAACCCCTTTTGGGACAGGTAAGAATGGAGAAGAGGAAGAGAGCCATTTAACAGACCGCTGTCTACTAGATAAGTAGCTTGAGAACCAGGTAAGGGTGGAGGATGATAGGTTGAGACTAGCAAGTTTAGATAGTAGTAGGGGATGGGAGACTGTATCAAACGCCTTAGAGAGGTCTAAGAAGAGACAAGAGATAAGTTTGTTATCTAGGGTCTCAGCAATAGTATGGGTAAAGGATAGGAGGGCTGTACCTGTGCTCTGTATGAGATGGAACCCATGTTGGGTGGGTGTGAGAAGGTTGTGTTGGAGTAGGTATTTAAGAAGTGTTGAATTAATGCTTTTTTTCGAGGATTTTAGAGATGGCGATAAGATAGCTATAGGACGGTAATTAGATGGGTCTGTAGAGTTACCACCTTTGTGTAGGAGAATGGTGAAATAGGATTTCCACAGGGTAGGTACAGTGGATTCCTGAATGGATCTGTTGATTAGTATAGATACTGGGAAAGCTATAGAGTCAGCAGCTAGTTTTAGGAAAACAAAAATTAATTTATCAGTGGATGGGGAGCAGGGTTTGAGTTTAAGCAGAAGAGACCAGATGTAAGAGGTAGGAACAGGTTGTTGGGAGAAACGATTGCAGTTAGGTGGGTTGGGAGGGGTAGGATGAGGACTACTATTTCCATTTGGTGGTAAGAGACCCTGAATAGTATTGATAAAGTGTGTATTAAGTAGTGTAGTTGTTTCAAGGTTGGATGTGTTTGGGTAGGGAGAGGGATTTGAGGGCTGGCCAGGAGAAAGAATTTTATTTATGGTTGACCAGAAATTCTGTTGGTTGGATTAATGCTATTTGCACGTGTGTGGATGTACGAATGTTTCCACATATGCTCGGACTGCTGGGGTTATCTGCACCTACACAATACAACAGTTGTCCGATGGAACCACATCAAGGTGGCAATAGGAGATAATCCACTCACCCACAGAACCCTGTACCTGTAGAATGTCAGCCTGTAGACAGACTACAGTGAGCAGGTAGTGTAATGTGCAATGGTTGCAATGCATGCTTTGGACAGGCCATATTGTCCCTGGCCACCTGTTTGCCTGCCAGAATGCAACCAGCCACACATGGCCATACTGGTAACTGTAGACACATATCAGGGGTATTAATAGGTATCCCACCCCTAGGACACTAGATAAAATAACATTATCAATCAAGATCACTCTGCAGGCCACACATGCTGTGTAACACAAGGCCACTTTGCGCACTCCACAAGTACTGTACCTGCATCCACATATGCAACAAACATAACTTGTGGCGCATGCAATAAGTACTACAAGCTATAGTGTGCAATAGTAGATAGGTAGAGGTTGTAATCTCACATCAGCCAACTCTGTGTGTGGGGGGGGGGCAGATATATTCTCTTGCAGCACTACAGACATGACCATATGGGCTATTTATCTGCAATGGTTATGCATTTTATGTCCCTGTGACTAGCTGCTGGCCTGAAATAGCCCTCATCTACATAGGCATAACTGATGTCAGCCACCATCTAGATTTGTATGTACAGAACACCCAGGTAACATGTATCAAGGGTAGCAGACCTTGTCACAAAGTATGAATGCATAATTATGCTGATTGCCCCAACTGACACACTGTTATACACATATGCACCTAGGTAACCTAGCATGTATACAGCTGTACCTTGCCAATGTCATGTTTCTGCTGTGCTGCCATGCCATCCTGTGTCACTGTATTGCCACCATGTCTCCATAGCTTAGCCACTCAGAGCCCTGGAACAGAAATATACACAGGTCCGTGTCACACCTGTCATTCTGTAACACTACTGCCAGTCTAACATCATGCAACAAAGATACGCAAAGTCTGATGTGTAGTCATGACACATGCCAGCATACAGTACCTGTTCTGGCCCACACCACCTGCAATGGTATAACAATACTGCACTACACAAGTACACTGAAAGTAATGTAGTCACCCTGTGCATCAGACACATATTTACATGTACCTGCATTGATGGCATGGATGGCAGGGATGTGGCACAGGTATCATCACAAGCACAGGGTGTGGTATGGGGGTGCCAGAGGCCTAGGTTGTGCCAAACAGTTGACAGCATGTGTGAGAGTCAGGAAGGGGTGATGGTTAGATGGGCCATGGAGAGGTGAAGTGTGTGATTGTCTATTGGTGACCTGCATGTGACAGTGATGTTTGAGTGTATGCATGTACACAGTTAAGCCCAGTGCTAGCCCTACATGTGTGTATGTTGGACAGCTGTGGACTGTACATGGCAGAATGGACTGTTCACCATCTCCGGCCATGAACATGGGAACTGGATTTGCCAGGAGTGGCAATGGCACCACCATGCCTATTGTCAGATACAGTGCTAGCAGCTGACAGTGACTGTTGTCTGCTGGGCCTGTGTCCCAGATGGAGCTGCCCAGGACCACATGCCCATGGCCTGCCATGCCATAGTGTGGACAGCACACTTCCTTCTATAGCACTGGAGGTACTGCCACTATGGGATCGTGAGTGTGCACAGCAACGTGGACTCTCAGCAGATGGTGTTGCTGACCTACGTCCATGTGTCCAATGCCCTACTCTAAACAGGTGTTCCAGCACAGAAAATGTGCGGTCAAAGAGAGACAGTGTCTCAGCCCACCATCTGCCAACTACATTAGTGAAACAATCCATGGTGTTACCAATGCGGTGGAGGCAGTCAAGGATATCAGACTATGATGCATCCATAAGCCTGAACATCCATCTGGTGTTGCATTCAGAATGTGCCTGTGCCTCCATGATGGCCCAAAACATGCAGTGAGTGACCCATGATGTGACACGTATGACAGGAGGTGGATGGGCAGCAGTCCTCCTTCATGCACCCCTGTAAATCTGACAGTGTGGGACCTCACCAGCTGTCTGGCTATTACCAATGTCTACACTCACTGAAGCCATAGTTGCACACTGTCCTGTTCAATGTCACCACCCTCTGACTGTCCAATATCTGTAGCCTCTGAGGACTGGGTATATGTGGGCATACTGACTGTGTGCGGGGACAATGGGGGTGGAAGAAGGATGTCAACCTCTGGGACAGATTCAGCCCCTGACAACCCCATCTGAGCTTCACTATGGCCACCATCATCATCAGATTCTGATGAGATACTGACATCAGGTTGTGAGGAGGACAGACACCAACCCCCCATTCATCTGTGAGGAGCAAGGCAAAATCAGTACATTACTACCTGCACTATTATGCATGGGAGTCCACACAAACTCACATAGATGAGGTGCCACAACTGCATTACACATCCCACATCTTCTCATCTCTGATCCCATGTACAACACACAAACTCACAACAACATACACAGACAAGACAGGCCCTTTATAACATGCACTTCAGCTACATCTGTTTAACGTTGCCAGTACAATACACATGTGAGGTAAGCAATATGGCAGTTTATGTGATAGAACTACACCTAAAACCCAGTACGCCTATCTTGAGAATGATATGCCAATTGTAGTATCACTGCCTCTGGTATGTACCATCTCCCTACTGTGTGTGAATAGGCATCTTGGAGTAATTACCTCCTGTATAGCGCTACATAGTCGTTCATAACTATAAGTGCAAATGTGTTCATGTTTGTACAAATACACAGCTGTGATTACTCACTCTATGTACTGTAGTTAACAGCTCCAAAATGGAACATACAACTACTGTATTCTGGCTACGCATAACAGTTGTGTCTAGAGCAAAATAGCAGCCCTTAACATTCTTAAGGTATATATGATCCATAAAACAACAGTATCACGCTTACCAGGCACAGGACCGCAGACTCCAGCCACACCTGATGGACCTATGAAAAGGTGAGGGAAAGATATTGTCAGCAATGTCAACTGTTGCAGTGTTACAAGGTAATATGTGAGTATATCCACATGTACAGTAGCTAATGTGATACTGCCTACACTGCTAACATTCTGAGTACGTGTGCACAACTGTTCATTAAAACCAACCCCCCCCCCCAATGCAGAGAGACCTGACATCCATGTACTGGTATGCAGAGCCTGCCACAATGACTGATACAGTATTACACTGGAGACCACAGTAAGCTTACCTGGACACTCCTCTGATGTGGACGCTGTGGCACCCACCTCCATGATGTATGATGTGATGGATGCCTGGGAGCTGGTGGGTGATCCTAGGTTCAACAGGAATTCCTCTGTGGCTGAGAGTGGTTGTTCTGTCACAGGCCCTCCACCAATGGTAACACGATCCCTGGACACAGTAGCTGCCTTTTGACATGCAACATTGACCATATCCATGACCCGGTGTCAGACCTGTTTGTAGGTCCTGTCCTGTTGGCCAGTCTGATTAACTGCCCTGACAAGATCACCCCACAATAATGCATGCTGATCACAATTGTGCTGACCCCTATAAAGCAGGATGTGATGGTGCAGTCTGAGGCCATCTAGTATAATATCATTCTCTGTAGCTGTGAATGGTGCATGTCTCCTGTGATCCAATGTTCTTGAAAGACAACAAGAGGGGAGCACATCACCGGACCAGATACATGGACATCAACTATGTACAGACCCTGCACAACCAAAATGGGCTGCACTATCCACTGCTCCCTCACACATCATACCCTGCAGTCTAGCAACACGCTACATGTGTGGCTAGCACCAAGATAGTAGCAATACTGGATATGTCCCTGTGTGCCATAACAGATTCTGCTCTATGTCTCTACACCCATCACTGCAGTCTACTGTGGCATGTCCCCTATGGGCAGATTCTCATTAATATGTCATATGGCCACTGTCGGACAAATGGCTGTTTGCTATTACAACAACTATATGGGAACAGTCCAGCAACATCAGTGTGCCACAATGGCAGAAAGCAATGCAAACCTGCTGTAGTATATGTTCCCTGTAGGCATCATATGTCTCAACCATACAGATGTTTGCGGAATGTCAACATGTGTGCCTCATAAATGTGGACATTTTGGCATAAACATGTAGGTGTCTGACAAATGGCTGACCAATCATTGATGGTTGCTGTCAGAAAATAAATAGATAATCTGACTGGCACATTCTAGACCCCTCAGAAAACACTTATGCTACAGTAATATCTGCTAGTCTGTTCACATTCCTACTTTGTATGTCCAATATGTATACTCTGTCACTGAGCTTGGGCCTGTGTCCCACCATTAATTATGGCTTTGACCTGATTTCCCACTGTAGTAGGTTGACAGGTATGTTAGGCAGAGCTCTCAACCAATGAGGGATGAATGTCAATGAAACAGGGACTTAGCCAGAGTACATCAAAGAAAGTCAGGGACACTTTTACAATGTTAGAACTATTTATGTGTGACATAAACAGAAAATGATTGAATTCAACAATTGACTAAGTTTCTGGTGTCATTCTAAGGGGATCCATTATCTGTCTGCTTGGGATGTCATGATTGACAGACCTCGATGCTTTGCCAGAGATGGCCTGCATCTGTCATCCCTGGGTTTCCGGGTACTGGCTAAGGCTCTTGCCACCCCTATAGTGCCTTTTTTAGGTGGCGTTCCAAAGATCAAATTACCACCATAACAGCTATAAATAAATGCAATGTGAGGGTCATGCTGCTCAAGGCTCGAAGTCTAAATCTCAAGATGCACTTGCTTGAAGACCTCCTCAAAATGGAAAACATCGACATTTGTGCTGTAACGGAGACCTGGTTTAAATCAGCAGAAATCACCCCTGCACTACCTGGCTAGAACTCATTCCACACCTTTCGGCCCCAGAACATGGACTGGAGCTCCAAAGGTGGTGGTGTCTCCATATTTATAAAGGTTATGCACACGTCCAGATTGGTAACCCAGCATAATGCATCTGAGATACTCAAGGTACAACTAACATTCGGGAAGACAGTGATTCAATTCATAGCCTGCTATAGGTCCCCAACCATGTCCCAAGACTCTCACTTCACATTCCTAAGCACCCTGGAAACAATTAAAATCCAACCCAAGACTCTCATACTAGGAGACTTCAACTACCCCTCCATCAACTGGGAAAACTACTCATGCACCAATGCACTGGCCCAACGCTCCCTGGAATTCATCAGTTCCAATGCTCTGGACCAGCTCATTCTTACCCCCACTAGAGAAAGCAACACCCTTGACCTGCTTATTACTAACATGGGCAACCATTGCTCTACACCAATAGTCAATTTCTCCCTGGTTAGATCCGACCACAAACGAATCACCATGGAAATCCACATCTTACCCACACCCCCGCAAATGTATCCATCATGAAAAACTTCTCCAAAGCTGACTTTGGACTCCTAAAAACAGAGGTGGCTAACTTCATGCCACCTATGCCAATAGAAAATAGATGTGTGACTGCCGAATCATACACCAATGCACTGTACAAACACGTACATAAATGCATGGAACTAACCAAACCCAACAGAACCAAGATACTCGCCTCCAAAAAAAGGAAGCCAATCTGGTGGTCCCCTGCCATTAATAAAATCTACAACAGAAGGAAGAAACTGTTGCAGAAAAAGGTGAAGTCTCAAGACTGGAAAAATTCCCTTATTAACCTCAACAAAAGGTTGAGATCCCTCATCAAAACCTCCAAAGCCACGGCAGAATTGTGGCAGACACTAAAACCACATGAAACACACAGGCCAAGACTCTAAGGCAAAAGTGTGTGCTTCTTGTGGACTTGGTTATTTTGGGGCTGTGCACCTGCTGTACTTGCAAGAGTCTTGTCTACAGACATCAAAAACAACCACAAAGTCTCCTATAGTTATATCAAGAATCTCCATGGCAATAACCAGATTTGCTCTGAGTTACTCTACAATGATACCTCCAATACTGAGCCAACAGATATTGCCAACTTACTGGCCAACAGATTCAATGCCAGCTTTACCCCTCTCTCCCCCCCTAAAGTACCAATCTCAATACCAGAAGAATGCCAGGCACCCAACATTACTGCAGCACAGGTTAAAGCTGCATTGTCCAAGGCCAAGAATACAGCTTCCATGGGACCCGACAGTATCCCTCGCTGTGTTCTACATGAATTACAAAGTAAACTGGCACCACGTGTGTGTGCCTTGTTCACTCACAGCCTCACCTCAGGCTTTGTCCCTACCAAATGGCTCACTGCTACAGTCATAGATTTTCCATACATGTAAAGCAGAGCACCTCACTGGCCCTCTTCAAGAAATCTTGATGAATGGATGGGAAATAGAAAGTTCACCCAGGGGATCACTCCAGTGGCTCTACTTGACAGAGGCACTGGGAACTAATGTCGGGTGGCACAATGCTAGGGCACTTGTATGGGCTAGGCTTGTAAAGGCTCCAGGGCCATTAGCCTAGTACACACCTATGAACCTATGAACACTGACAGACTCAGAGGAGGTGAATTACAGTACATTGTTTGATGTTACAGGAGTGTACACCCTTACTTAGTGTCACTATATCTAACATGTATTCCACTAGCTTTCCTACAACAGCTGGCCATTGTAGGAGGGAGTAACACGGGATGAGCTGAGATGTGAATCAAAGCAGGGACAGTTGAGATGCATCCCTGTAGCTGTTGAAAAGCAGAGTATCACTGACATGTCAATACCATACATCTACTACAGGCCTACTGTTGTCATACCTATTCCCCATACCTCCATCCTCCCAAATGCATCTCATTATATGGGGACATCTATTACATACCTGGTAGAGTGCAGTAATCCTTTTTTAAGTGTTCCTCTGCAAATACCTTGCACATATGTTGTCCGGTGAGCGAAACAACATACAGACCCATTCTCCATAAGCAGTTGCTTGCCTTTTGTAGGCAATGCTCATTAACAGGTAATTGTCTCTGCACCAGTCTGTGGCTCAGACTTACTAACTGCATCCAAAACAGCTGAATTGCACTATCATTAGCCAATGGCATGGCACCACAGTGCAAAATATAAGGCCCTCATGTAGGCCTTGACTCCTTTCTTAGTTTTTAAGATGGACGTTAGTGAGGTGTGAAGACTACAGCATCACAGACAATAGGTACAAATACTGTCCACTGATGAGATTTATGAAGTATGTCCACAGTTTTGCCTCATCTGTTTGGCAAGTGTCCCATGACATTGTGGTCATCTGGCAGTTCACTATTAAACATTGTGGGTTTAGGTCAGTAAGGGGAGAGAGACGTGAGTGTCACATGTCATACCAGTCAGAATATGCATGCTAATGCAGTATCTGCTATTCTATCAACTGACTATCTTTGCAGGGGCAAACTGTTAAATTTTTCCCTATTGCTGGGCCTTCCCCCCTTTATGTATGGTTTTGTCTGTATCCCTAGTTTTAGGGGGTTGTGAGGTATGGTAGGTCTGTAGTTGCTAGCTTAACATACAGCCGTGTATGCCCTAGAACACAAAGGAAGGAGTGTGGACACTTTGGAGGACAGCAAGCTGTACATGTAACTGTGCAGCAGTGTCAGCCCTGTCATTACAGGAGAGCCAGGGTGGTATCCTTTACAGTCCAATTGAGGCATGTGTTTAAGGTACATCTGTTATGCAACACTGCCAATAACAGTGTAGTAGATGACATATAGTTAGACTATATGGACATGTGCAGTGTGTCCCTACCTGCAGGCCTTTGACTTGCAAAAATGGGTAGCAGATAATTCAGTAGCAGTAACCTGTGAGGATTAAACTTGAATGATTCAGTCATTACTTGCTGTCTTCACAACTATGTGATTGAAGTGCAACACACTGGATTCAAACCCAGGACTGTGTGTGGCAAAATGTAATACATGCAAGTAATTTAACAGACTGAGCTAGTGCTACAGAATGTGTATTTGCAAAATATATGTGCAGATATACAGGCTGTGCGACATGCTGTCTGCATCCATCAGTATTTGCATGGCTTCCAAAGGCATTTTTTCTGCAGCAGGGTCCCAGTTGAACATATGTACTTTGCCATTGATGCCTTAGCAGGTGTGGTTAAAAATGTTGCTAATAAAAGAGAACATTTATCTGCTATCACAGGCCTCATGTACTTCCATTATGACTTATATGGCTGTCTACTGATGTATTTTTGCATAAGAGTTCCAGGTACACTCCCATATTTCCCATTAGGTTTAATTTCAGTCTGTCAGTGGCAATCAGTATGTTTTACTAGAAAGAGCTACTTTAATTAAGATCTGTGTGATGTAGTGGGTTAATGCACCAGGCTGTAGTTGACAGAGGCCCAGGTTTGAGACATGGCGCAGATGAGCATTTTATACATGTGACTAACACTGTGAGAAACACATAGAATGATTAAAGCTCATTTAAGTGGATTTGAGAGGTGCGGTGCAATGCGGCGTTTCTCTTAGCTCTGCACAAATCCGAGCTAAAAAATTAAAAAGAAAAGAAAAGAAAAAAGGGGGTGATAGGACAGTGGTGAAATGGGGTCAAGCAGGGGGAAAAACATAGTGAAAGACAGATAGGATTGCGCGGGAAGGGTGTAGGAAATAGCCATAGTTTCCCATTTCTTGTACAGCAACAGCTGTGCATTTTGACAGATTTTGTAGATGAATTTGGACTCTCAAACCCCAGAGAGAAGGGTGAGGACAACAGAAATGTGTTGTGATGCCAGTTGGATCAAATAAGTTGTGTTCAGTGGATAAGTGTGTGAAATGGAGAGCATGTATGGGGCGATATATATATCTATATACACACACACACATATATATATATATATATATATATATATATATATATATATATATATATATATTTTTTTTTTTTTTTTTTTTTTGTGTGTGGGACAGGTGTCCATTTTTTTAAGGAGAGATTGGAATGTTGGGGAAGGGACAAGGTACATGTGGGAAGTAAGCTGGGTAAGAGAGGATGCAATAGCAGACAGACTAGACAGAAAAGACAGCAGACAGGGGTGGTGTGTGACACATGGGGGGGTAAACACCTTGGATGGGGAGGAAGTTGTGGAATCTCCAGACAGCAGCAGCATGACTGACATCCTCACCTGTGGGGATTCCACACTGCTCATTCACTGCCCCAAAGGTAGCTATGCTGGAGGCTGGGCACCAGGACTAGCCTGCCCCACCAGGTTGGCCAGTGTGCCCTCAGTCTAGTGCTGGCATGGTTCATAGGTCCATTGAACTATCCTGTGCATCATGACCAGAAGTTGTCTTCGGGTGACAGCAGCCCCTGCACCACCACTCCTAGGGGAAGGCCAGGCCCCATCCCTGAGATGGCTCCACCTGAAGGTGGTGCAGGGGGCACCACCAGCCTGGGTCCCAGACGTGCTAGGACCCAGTGCCATGGCTAGCTGAAATAAGGTAGGCAGATCACCAGGAACCGACCTACCCAGATGCACTGAGGTAATGGATAAGTTAGTTATGCACAAAACATTGTTAGTAATAACAGCATGCCAGAACATTGGAAATAAACCGCTTATAAATCAATGCATATTATGTGAAACACAGCAATAAATAACTGAACAGTCAGATTGCAAACTGCATGTCAGTAACAGTTATAGCATAAGGCCAAGAGAATTGGTAAATCAAATAGTTATGTTAATATGCAACCATTATAATACATAAGAATAATAAAACACATGCCTAAAAATAAAGTTTAATGTAACAACATATGTTAATAGTAAACCATAACCAATGTCTTTCGGCTTTTCCCGGTTAGGGGTCGCCAGAGTGGAACTCCGGTCTGCTAATGAATGGTAGTTGATTTTTACATGCCGAGTTACCAGCCCTGATGCACAACCTTCAACGAAGGTACGCCCATTCATGCATGTCTCCACAAAGAAGACGCTCTAGCTGAGAATCGAACCGGACAGCGTCTTACAGTGAGGTGACAACGCTACCACAGCACCACCATCGCAGATAGTAAATCATAACCAATGAATAATAATAAATAAATGAAGATAAGGAGTGGGACGAGAGAGAGAAATACAGTCCATTAATAACATTATAGGCTATATAGTTGACAACAGTCATACTATGTACTCTAGAGATCTGTCCTTTCTGTATGTGTAAAAGTTCCCTGTAGGTGCTGTAACACATACATACCTCTCAAGCTATCCATATGGGACCATATGGGCAAACAGTAACAACTGCGGGTACACAACTACACAGAATACTTGTACATCAGGTGGACCTATGTAACTACCAAGGTGTACTGTGGGCTGATGTAGCAATACTTTGCAATTGTGGTAATCGTTTGTATGTTAAACCTGTGACAGATGGATTATGCAGTACTAATTACATTACGTGACAGTGTGACACTTGAGAGACATGGATGTGTACAGTACATAAAGTAAACAACTATCATGTCTTGCTGGACAGGCATGTGGATATAACCCAATAGCAGTGACTGCACGGGACATGTGCATAGAATGTATTAATTGACCACAGCAATCTTTAACAGACACTTCAGGCATACAGCCATACCAAGATTACACATTTAATTTATTTTTATTTAGCATTTATTTGCCAGGAAAATCTGACTTGGAACAAAGCCAACTTTCAATGGAGGCCCGGGGAGAAACGCTCCAGACACATGTCTTTGTACATGGGAAACCAGAGCACCCACAGAAAACCCACATGAATGCAGGGAGGACATGTAGACTCCACACAAAAGGCTCCCCAGCTGAGAATCGAACTGGAGAACCTCTGCACAACTGCGCCATCCACTGTGTGTTGTTATTATTATTATTATACTTATTTCCTTTATTTTATGCAGTATTATCACAATCCTGGCAATGACTGTAACAGTCTGTGACATCTGAACACTCAATTATGTACTCATAATATGGGGTACCTCACCCATTTACCTGTAGTTCCTGTGGAGAGAAAATCTGTCACCATTATGCTACTAATTCAGTAATATTTATTAATACATAGCACTGGATTCAACCCTGGACTGTGTGTGGCGAAATGTACTTCATACAGAGCATTTAACAAACTGAGCTACTGAGTCAATGCTGATTACTGCTTAATTGATATTTGCCTAGAACTCACCTGGAATCAAAATATGACCTGGTAATAGTATTACAGTTTTATACTAGACTGTTGAACACACCTGCATGAAATTCATGCATGACAGAGATACTAGGTAACCTATACATTACTAAATAGAAACAAACCAAGCAAAAATAAACTGATATAATCCAAATAAACGTTTGCAGGCTCGAACCTAATCCACCAGGAAAATACTTTATTGAAGTGAAGTTAACACTTTCGTTTTACTACATTGAGTAAAACGTCTTCAGACAACAAAAGAATAAACTTAGACCCTTAAATAAGTGACACAACCTCATGAATAAATTAATCAATTAAGCATTAAAGTGCACCCATCAAATAAATATGGGTCCATGTTGATACATCAATTTTCCATCAAAGTAAAGGCATATACCTCACACATAATGCATCAGAATACATATTAAAAATATATGTATAGAAGTTCTTATTAAAGTGCAATAAAATACATAAAAACTGTTAAGAACTCTCAAAAATGAATGTGGATAAAAATGTAAAAAAATAGTTAACATAAGTGAAACTGGAAATAAAAATCTCCTAGGAAGCAACCTTAAAAACATTAGAAAGTATGTTAAAAAGTGTGTTGTAAAATGTATTGAAAATGTGTGCATGTGCTCAGATTCCATTGATGTCCCAGAATGCACTACAATTATAAACTTTGCTGTTTGAAATGCTTGTTTGTAAGATAAATTATTATAAGGTATGAGAATACTCTTAAAGTCCACATTGGTGGAGGGCTCACGTAATCAGTACTAAAGAATTAAAAAAATCACCTCTCTAAAACCCGGAATAATCCGACATATTAATAAAGAGACAGGTTTATAATAATTTATCTTACAACTATTTTATAATTATCTTGTAGACATAGTTATTTTGGTTTTATTGTATGAGCATTTCAAACAGCAAAGTTTATAATTGTAGTGGATTCCAGGACATCAATGGAATCTGAGCACATTTACACATTTTCAATAACTGAAGAAGTTTTACTCAATGTACAAAAGCGTTAACTTCACTTCAATAAAGTATTTTCCTGGTGGATTAAGTTCAAGTCTGCAAATGTTTATTTGGATTTTATTCCTAAATAGAATGCAGGTGTACACAATATATTGTCAGTGAGTTAAAATATCTGTGAAGTCAGCAAATAATATCAGATCGTGTGTTGGCTGTCTCACCCATATACTTTGCTTACCTGCTGTTTGTGGAAGACAGAGCATTATGTGAACAATACATTTACACTGTACAGCTATTACACTGTTATACTTGACTGTAGCACCTTACCTCACAGCCTGAATGCATCCTGATGTACATAATTTACCTTGCTGTTATTGGTATTGGTTCATGTGTTACTGCAGCACAGTTGTCATAATTTTATTACTGAAAACAGCTCAAATTCCACACTTATTACACAACAGCATTTGTTAGAGATACCTTCATGCATTTACTGGTATAGTTTTGAGTTTTTATAGCACAACATTTTCTTTTTGCATCTGTAATTCCACAGTTATTACACTACAAATGTTTTCCAGATACTTTATTATGGTTAATGCTATGTTCTTTCTTGCTTATTTGACTATAGATAGCAAAATACATCTGTACTCACCATACTCATGGTGCAACCTTGCCAAGCACCCCCTAGGCGCCTCGATGTTGTGAACCTTCTCCTCTGCAGTTGTTGGGAGAGAAGCACACCATTATGCATACCAGTTTAGCAGAATTTAGTTTATATATAGGTCAAACAGAGGTAAATGTACTTACAGACATGTGGAGCATTCCCAGCCCAAACATCTTGGACCCAGGTGGCCAAGAGATCCCCCTTCCGGCACTTCAGGTCATCATAGCAGTGATGGACCTGCTCTCCTGTGAGGGGATACCTGACACACTGGTGAGTTTGAGTGCCAGCTGGTCCCATGCTTCCATCTTGCCCTGTGAGCCCTGAAACTCCCCGTGCAGCAGCTGGTCCTCATGGTTTTCCATCAGGACTTCAGTTATGACCCTGGACTCCTGAATGCCCCACTGTTGCACCTGGAAGCGTGCACCCCTCTCCAGTGCCAGTCATAGTCACTGGAACTCCAACAGATTATACTGTATTCCCACCTAGTGAGCTTTATATAGCCTGTTTTCCTTCTTTTAAATGTCATTGGGCAACATTTAAAAATGTGGTGTGTTGCTTAGCACCGTGCAAACCAGCTCAGCTCAGCTAAGCATCATGAAAATGTGCAGACCCCACCCCATGCTTAGCAGTGCTTAGCAGGTGCTAGCAGAGCTTAACTGAGTGCAGTGGGCCAGTATTTAAAAATAATTGGCGTAATTTTTATTTCCATAATAAATGCTTATTTTCCCTTCCATGTATTACATGTATTCAAACTGCACCTACTGCACATGGGGCTGTTACTGTACCTACTCAGCTACATGGATATGTGGAATTCTGCTATACCTTTCCTTATAACTTTGAGCTACATATAAGCACTGCTGAGCACCGCACCACGCAAGCTTGCTCAGCTATGCTTAAACTTGACCTTTAAATAAATAATTAAATGCATCCAGTTTCTATTTTTAGATGCCTGGCAGGTATATCAGCACTGCTTAGCATTGCTGCTCTCCGTGTCGAGCAAACTTGTTTTTCAAAAAAAAAAATTACATTGATATAATGCAATTGGACAGTGCAGGGAGTGTGTTACTCATTTGTGGACACAATTTCTCAAGTTATGTTAATTGGTTTTATAATTGATTATCTCATCTTAATTGACAGTTTTATTTTAACTGAGGACTCTTGGGGTTTCTTTGTCCAAAAAAGTTCATATATTTCCTGAGCGAAAACACTAACAATAAACTGGTTGGAATTCTACAGTTTGCTGCCTATCTTTTTTTTTTGTTTTCGGTTACAACGTGCCATCATTAATATGGATGGCGCGCTGCTGTGGGGGAACTGTGTACACTGACACAATAACATTCTGTGTAAGCTTTACACTATGTCCACATGGAATTTATAAAATCTGGGGGCTTGTCTAGAATTCCACTTTTGCAAGAAACTAGAAAGCATACTTTCAAATTCTGGATGATATTTTTATTTACTGGCAAAATACCATGGACTTATTCAACCAATTTATTGTATGCATCCTTTCAACTACAGAATTTAAAAAATTTTCTTATCAGGTGTCAAGTGAAAAAAATAACTTTTTACATGTATTAGTTACCAAAGATATATCACAATAGTGTTTCACTTCTAATAGTTACTGGAAATCTGTGTACTTAAATGCTTACACTATGAGAGTAGCATTCTATTCATCAAAAAAAGAAAGTAATTAAAGTACAGTTTGTCTGGTTAGCTCAGTTGTTATCTGATTTGGATTAGTCTGTTACTGAATCATGCAAGGTTTCCAATATGTTTAGTGATAGGGGTATCCTAGTGAATTTATTAAAGTAATTCTTGCTGAAGTACATATAAAGAGAACCAAGAATGTTATCTTTAATTCAAATAATAAAGATAAGGATGGATTTGACAAAGCCATGGTGTTGGAATATAACTCCATGTATAAGTATTAGAAACTGTATTATGAAGTACTAGAATATATTCAAATATGTCCAAGGCTTAGGTCATGCTTTACAGATGTTCCAAAATTAATTTACAGAACAGGTGACAAATAATACAAAAAACTATTACAGAGAGGAATAATGTTTTTAATATGTTCAGCAGTGCTAGCAGTGTTCAATGTGGGGCATGTAACCAATAAAAATGTACTTTTGCAGGATCCAGTGTGTGCATTGAGGGATATAGTTTCTTAAAAGTGCACAGTCATTACAACTGTGGGGCCATGGAGATTGTACATTTAACATTGTGTGAAACCTGTCCTACTTACTATTTAGGGAAATCAGAAAGAACATTTAGAAAATGGGTGTATAAACGTAATTGTGATATATGAAAAAAGGACAGGAATGATGCTTTCTACAAGCATGCTATAAACTGCACAAACATCAACATGTTTCAATTTTTGGTTTTGCAAAAAAAATTGAAAAAATGCTGGGTGGGGGGACTGTGGAAAGCAAGATTGGAACAGGCAAGGTGAAAAGGCAGCTAAGATGGAATGCTGACAAAGACTCTAGTCTGAATGATAAAGCCTCCATATGTAGTTGGCAAGACTATAAACATTACGTAAGGTGTATGAATATCTTATGTGGACATATCTATCTATCTATATATATATATATATATATATATATATATATATATATATATATATATATATATATATATGTATAGATATAGATAGATTCACTTTATAATCTCGAAATACTGAAATATTGAATTTCAGTATTTTGAGTCTATAAAGCCGAAAACTCACAAACCGAAAACCAAAACCGCAAAATTCAAAACCGTGAACATCAACAAATCACTACACCACACATACAAACATAAATACACCTTCCTCCTGACAATGCAACAAAGCAAAACAACACACATGAACCCTTCCTATAAGCAGGGAGGCAAGCCCCCCTCCACCCCCACTACTTATATATACTAACTCCAAGGTAGCACTAAACATCAAATGACAGAAAACCCACCATCACACATTCTACACCCCCCTTGCACAAACACACATCACATACATGCAAACCCCACCACGCTCAACACTGACACACTCACACTCTAACCTACATACCCTAACCCACACCTAAAACTTCCCAACATACTCACAAACCCTCCCCAAAACCCTTAAAAAATATAACACTTACCAAATGCGCCATCAGTACCATGGGTTCGACATTTCTGGATTCGATATTCTGCAGTTTCCCACAACTGCAGATTCGACAATTTGGTCTCGAGATATGAAATTTGACTTTTCAGTATTTTGAGACTCCAAAGGGAACCCATATATGTATGTATGTATGTATATATATATATATATATATATATATATATATATATATATATATATATATATATATATAGATGACTGTCACTTCGCCGACAATCTCCGAAAATGATATGGCCGAGACCATATCTCCAAAGATTTGTATTGCCAAACAATTGCTAAAACACAGAACAACTTACCTGTAAGTTTTTTGCAGGGGGGCAAGCCCCCCTGCAACCCCCACACTGCCTACAGCTTAAATATACTAACTCCTCAATCATACTACAGTGAGAAAAATGGGAAATCCTGGGTTCTGCACTGTACAGTGATCCCAATACACAATTGTCGGCAATTCGAATCTTCAGTGATATGGTCTTGGCCATATCTTCTTTGGAGATTTGAACTTTCGACAATGGGATAAGGAGCCATACATATATACATATTTTATATATTTATAGTACAGCGTTTAATATACCTATTGTATGTTATATTAAATTAGTTATTAAACATACATGGGAGGAATTACTTTAATAACGTTCTGTTAGAAAGATTCTGTCTTTCTATATGGGTAAGAGTCCAAGTGTCTGTTTAGAGTGAATGCCGTTTTGTTTTTTTGCTTACACCATTGTTGATTGGTTAGATGTTATTTAAATGGGTGAATGGCATGGGAACCAGAGTCTGGTGAAGTTTATATATTGTTTGCAGACTAAAGTGCTTAATCAGATGTTTATTTTTTTAATAAAATGCTGGGCAAATTCCTTGGGTTTCATGGTTTTCTTATTCACCTGTTCACCACAACTGGTTGTTTTATTGATCTTTACTATGGCCAGGATTTTTTCTGGATTTATTGTGATTAAAAGTGGCACATAGTTTCTGCTATAGCTAATATAAACAACTGCAATGCAACCTACTCCTTTATGAATTCTATTACTATGAAGAATGCAAAAGCCTTGCAACAATATTTCATTGTCCACCAGTTTGGATTTAGGACAAGCATCCATCTCTGTAATTAGATCAGCATAAATACAGGGATTATGAGTCCTAAGCTGTAACTGTAGAGGAGTACATCAACAGGTCCCTATCACTCTGTCGAACAAACTATTTATGGAATACCTCTTCATCAAACTTTATGTATCAAAACTTAATCCATCAAATGCTCATTTTAGTGATTTTTTTTCCCAGGGAGAAAAACTGGTTGGCCATCATCTAGGTTTTTCCCTTTTTTCCACTGTAGTTGGTTCTTGGAGTTGGTATATTTAGTTGGGGGGGGGGGGCACAGCCTCACCCACCTGGATGGGTTTTACATTTTGTGGTTTTTATAATGGTCACTAGGTTGGTCAACTATTTTTTCTCCCTGGGAAATAAAATTTGCTAAAATGAACATTCGATGGATTAAGTTTTGATTCATAAAGTTCGATTAAGAGATACTCCATAAATAGTTAATTCAAGAACCACCCTCTCCTGCCAAAAATCCACCCTGCACTTCTCCTCCTTCCACATTCTCATCTACTCACTCTATATCCCCCAACTCTTCTCCTACTCTAACTTCCTCATCATCCTTACCAGCATCAAATACTCTCTCTCTCTCCACTCTGCTCCATTCTCATTAAAACCTATACACATTTCTACAATAAAGAAACTCCTTCAAAAATTGAAGCCTGGCACAAATGCACCTGATAACATCCCCTCATACTTCCTAAGCATAGCTGTTGAAGCAATTGCCTATCCCATAAGCATTCTCATCAACCGCTCAATCCTGGAATGTACTGTGCCCCAACTCTGGAAACAAGCCTTTATCATCCCTCTGCATAAAGGCGGTAACAACTGCAATGTTAACAACTTCCGTCCCATTGCTATCCTGTCCCCCATTTCCAAGCTTCTAGAAAAGTGTATCCAACTTCAACTACTACCACATCTTCTAGAGAATAACCTTCTCACACCTACACAACACGGCTTTAGGCCAGATCATAGCACCATGACAGCCCTCCTCTCCTATCTTGAAACCGTAAATAAAGCACGTGATTCTGGCCAAATTGTCTCTACCCTACTACTTGACCTCTCTAAGGCTTTTGATACTATCTCTCACAGTCTGCTCTTAACTAAACTTTCCAAACTTAACCTTTCTCCCTCCTCTGTGAACTGGTTCTCCAGCTACTTATCAAACAGATACCAAGCTGTAAAATGGAAAAAGGCCACTTCCTCTTTTCTTACTACCCCCACCGGAGTTCCCCAAGGCTCTATACTTGGTCCTCTTCTCTTTAACATATTTATAAATGATTTTCACAAATCTATCCCATTCTCTAACATCATCCAATATGCTGACGATTCTACCATTATCTGCTCTGCCATATCTACCTCTAAGCTTCAAAATCTCATGCAAGAAGCTTTCTCAATTACTGAGCATTGGATGAAAATAAACCACCTAGCTCTCAACGCCTCCAAAACTAAACTCATGGTATTCACCCCCTCTAAAACTACTCCCTTCGATATAAACATCTTCTTGATTACTAGTCAAAACAACTCAATCCTAGAACTGGTGTCTGAAACTAAGCTACTTGGTGTCCAAATTGATAACCAGCTTAATTTCAACTCCCATCTACAACTAAATATTAAAAAAAAACACCAAAAACTTGGCATGCTCTACCGTCAAAATCAATACCTCACAAAGACCTCCAAAATCGCTCTCTCTTCTTCCTTTCTTATTTCCCTCCCTTCTCTATGGATCGCCTCTCCTAACTAATCTTCAGTCCTCTCTAAAGAAACAACTTTCCTCTTGCTACAACAAAATCGCCAAGTTCGCTAACAGTCACAGGTCCTCCACCCACCACTGTTTCTCTCTCCAAAAACTTAATTGGCTTGAACTTCCACATCAGCTTAACTTCATTCAGCTAACCCTAGCCCATAAGCTCATTAATAACCCCTCTCTTTGTCCCTCCCTGTCTTCTGCTTTTACATTGCACCTTCCTGACAGAGTCTTAAGGTCAAACAATCAAAACCTATTAGAAGTTCATAAACCAACTTGTCCCCCAGGCAAAAACCTGCTATCCTTTAACCTAGCTCATCTTTGGAACTCACTCCCACCATCCATTCGTACCGTCTGTAATCATTACATGTTCAAAAAATCTCTTCACACACATCTTAAGTCCCTATGGGAATGCTCTTGTTCCCACCCATCATAAAAATAAAGTACTCTTCATCTTCCATTCGTTCATATGTTACTCAACTATGCCTACATAACCAATTACTCCCTACAAAATAACTACGCTATACAACAAAGCAATTCTACCTCTTTAAGCTCTAGCGCACCCCACATTTATTTTACTTTATTTCTATAAGATTGCATAGTTGAAAGTACCTCAAATGTGAATTCAATGACTGTATTCTCTTTTAAAATTGTATAAGTATCTTTAGTAATCTATTGTATGTACCTAGTCTGTTTGTTTGCTTATAGAGCTTTCTCTATTGTATGTACCTAGTCTGTATGTCTGTTTTTGGAGCTTTTCTCCCCAGGACTCCATTGAAAACGGGTTCTTTTTGGCCCAATGGACTATCCTGGTAAACCAACTGCAAATAAATAAATAAATAAGTGATATAGACCTCCATTAACATTGTTTGTTGCATTTTCAAGTGGAAGAACTGGAATACAGTAAATATCTTCTTCAATGTATTTACAAATAACCTTTTCTCATCCTGCCTCCAATCCAATCTTATTCAGTATGCTGATGACTGGACCATCATCAACTCTGCTGACAACATAGAAAACCTTCAATCCCTTACACAAAACTCACTCCACTCAGTTGAAAACTGGCTACAATCCAACCAGCTCCTGCTAAATGCAAGCAAAACGAAGCTACTATTTTTCCTACCTAAAAATCTGGAACATGCAAAACAGAACTTTTCCATAACATCCCTTAATTGGACTAAAATGTCTGTTGACACCCAAACAAAACTCCTTGGAGCAATAATTGATTAACTTAAATTCAACCATCACATTCATAGCTCAATAAAATAAAAACACCACAAACTAGGTCTGCTTTACCATCACAAAAACGTTCTTCCCTGTGTGTCCAGGCCATCCCTTGCCCAATCCCTGCTTCTACCATCCCTACTCTATGCGTCACCTATTCTTACCCATCTACAGAGTAACCTAATATCCAAACTAGAAACCATATGTAACAAAGTAGCCAGATTTGCTGCAAATCAACCTTACAAATCCCATCACTGCCTCTCATTAAAGGCTTTACACTGGCCTGCATTTTCCAACTTACTTTCTCAATCCCAACTCCTTATAGCCCACAATGTACTAACCAATCCTAAATCCTGGCCATCCCTTGCAAATTCTCTGACACTTTATACTCCTCAACGCCCACTAAGAAGTACTAATCAATACTTTTTTGAAGTTCATAAGCCAAACAAAACCTTTGGGAAAATACTCTACTGTCACTCCGTTGCAAAAAATTGGAACACACTCCCTTTAGCCCTTAGACTACTTAAAGACAAAAATGCCTTCCAGAAACAGCTTAAATCTTTTTTTCCTATCAAATTGGATATGTTCATGCTCTAAACTAATACCCAAGAAACATTCAGGGATAACCTAACTTAACTGTATCACCTCTAGCTCTCTCTCTCTTACTACTACCTACACATTTTTTTTCGTCATATTCCATACTAGTTAGCTCATGTTACACTCAATTCCCATAATCCCTTATTACCGTTCTTTAATTTATTTATTAACTTCCAAAGTTCACACAACATTTATTTGTATATTTACTTACTTCATGCCTAGCCTGCTTAGTTTCTTGCCATACTACGTGAACATTTCCATATATGTATTGTATTGTATTTCTATCCATTCTATATATTCCTTTATTGCATGTTATGTAATTAATTCAGAAGTATGTATACTTAAAATATGATCTATGTTTATCTTTGTTCTTACTATTTGTTTACTTAAACTTTTTTGGGGAGCTTTTCTCCTCGGGTCTCTGCTGAAAAAGGGCTTCTAAGAACCCAGACAGACTAACCTGGTTAACAAATGTAAAAATAAAAATAAAATAAATATATACTTATCTGATGTTTTGTACTTTATGCTTTGTCTGTGTAGCATGCCACCTCTTACACTTCTTAAATCCTTAATGCCTGTCATGTTGTTTCACAATTTCCATTTGAAACCCATAGCTCCTTTTAATGCCATGATATTTTGTGAAGCTGGCATCTTTTACCAAACAACTTAGTAACGTGAAAGGACAAGGTGTGAGAAACAAAATGCCATACTTTTGCCTAGAATGCACTACTATGGAGAAAGTGCCTATTGTTTGTCGCCTCTTATACATGTTGGGTTTACCTTGCTTTGCTCAAGCTCTGTTTGCTCAGTTATTTGCTTGAGCTCCATTTGGTTGAGCTATCATTGGTATTTAGATGTTTTCTTGCTGTCTGTTGTGCAATGGATTGTAGCCATGCAATTCACTCTTTTCTATGGTGGGCAAGAAGCAGAGAAAGAGTGATCATTATAGATCTGATTTACAATTAATTGCTCTATCTCTGAACTGGAGTGAACTTGGAGGGTGAAAATAAAAGAAAGGGAGCGTTTTTTTTTTTTAAGTTGTGCATATTTACATGAATTCCAGATTAATTACAGGACATATGCTTTAGACATGCAAAGCTGCTTTTCAGATTGTAGCTTGCTACAGATCACCCACCTTGTCTCAGGACCCCCACTCAGCATTCCTGAGGACATTGGAAAATATGAAGGTCCTACCAAACAGCATAATATTGGGTGATATCAACTACTCAAACATTGTCTGGGAAAACTACTCAAGTACAAACTCCTTTGCCCAACGCTTTCTAGAGTTCATAAACTCAAACTCCTTGGAGCAACTGGTCACCACTCTCACAAGAGGTGACAACATATTGGACCTGATCATCCCCAACATGGGGAATCAGTGTTCCACTCCAGAGGTAAACCCTTCACTGGTAATATCAGACCATAAACTAATCACACTGGACATCCACATCCCAACCCCACTCACAGTCAAGGAAACCACTGTGAAAAACTTTTCAAAAGCAAACTTCACACTTCTCAAGACTGAGGTGGAAAGTTTCAAAGCCCCCTTGCTAAAGGATAATGCTGCCCAAACTGCAGAATCTTTTACAAATGCATTCTATGAGCACCTAAAGGAATACATGGATCGAGCCATCCCAAGTAAAACCAAGACTCATCCCTCCAAAAGGTGAAAACCAGTCTGATGGTCCCCGGCCATAAATAAGCTACACAGCAGAAGGAGGAAACTATTACTTGATAAAGCAAAATCCCAAAAAGGAAAGGCATCCCTGATCAGTATTAGCAAGAAACTATGATCCCTCATAAAATCATCCAAGGCCAGTTTTGAAAGAAAACTTGCCAAAGACTCTAAAGATAATCACAAAGCCTTCTTTAGCTATATCAAGAATCTAGGTGGCAACTCTCAGATCTGCTCTGAGCTAGTGCAAAATGGCAAAAAATACAATGAACCAACTGACATTGCCAACATCCTGGCTGACAGGTTCAGTGCAAACTTTACCCCACCCCCACCCCCAGAAGGACCTGTGTCCATCCCAGAAGAATGTAGAGCCCTAGACATCACAGACACACAGGTGAAAACAGCCCTCTCCAAAGCCAAAAACACAGCATCAATGGAAATGGATGGTATCCCAGGCTGCGTCTTACACAAGCTCCAAAATGAACTAAACCCTCATCTAAATTCACTGTTCAAACTCAGCCTTACCACAGGCTATGTACCCAAAGAATGGCATATAGCAACAGTTATCCTGCTCCACAAAGGTGGTGCCAAAACAGATCCTGGGAACTATCGCCCTATAAGCCTGACTAGCCTGATCTGCAAAACTATGGAGTGCATCATCATGGAACTCATTAACAGAGACATTGAGAACCTCCAGACACTGGACCCTACCCAGTTTGGCTTTGTTAAATCAGATCCTGCCTCCTAAACCTAGTTGACTTCTTTGAAACAGTTACCAAGGCCATAGATGAGGGAAAGGTAGTCCACACAGCCTACCTGGACCTCGCAAAGGCCTTCGACACCATTCCCCATTCTGGCATTACAGATAAGCTTACCAGCTTAAACATTAGCCCCTATGTCACGAGATGGGTTGTCAACTGGCTCACTGATAGAACTCACATGGTCAGAGTTGTGGGTGCCATGTCCGACTCTAAACCAGTTACAAGTGGTGTCCCACAGGGCTCAGTCTTGTGACCCCTCCTGTTCAGCATATACTTCTCTGAGGTACAGGCAAGCACAGGAGGAGTATGGCTGACCAAGTTTACAGATGACTGCAAACTGGGGGCCATAATTGACTCTCCAGCTGACACAGAGATCCTCCAGAAGGGTCTCACAGAGATGAATACCTGGTGTCAGAACCATGACCTCAAGCTAAATGCCAAAAAGTGCATAGTCACCCCCTTTGGGAAAAACAAACTGCCCACAAACTATCACATAGGTGGTAATCCACTAAGTACAGAAGATGTAATTAGGGATCTGGGGACCCAGGTAGATAGCAACCTCTCCTTTGATAATCACATTGCCAAAGTGGTTAGAAAATCCTTCTGTGTAGCCCACCTAATCATGAAAGGGTTCACATCTAGATCAAGAGAGGTCATTCTGGCCCTCTACTCATCACTCATCAGGCCCATAATAGAGTACAACGCCCCATTTGGAATGTACCTTACTCGACACCTGCAGCAGCTGGAAAGACCACAGACGTACCTCACCAAGAGGATCGTGGGCCTCAAACAGATGTCCTATGCAGCTCAGCTAAAGAAACTCCAGCTCTACTCGGTTGCTTACCACTTACTCAGAGGTGATCTCTGCCTGACGTACAAGGCTTTGTTCAACCCGGAATTAATGGACATGCTCCACCTCAAGAAAACCAAATCTCTTAGAGCCACACGCTCCAGGGATTTAAACCTCAGCACAACAATAAACTGGACATGCTGGAGGGATAGATTCCTGTACCAGAGACTTCCCTCGCTCTGGAATAGAATCCCAATTTATGTTAGGCAAAGCCCCTCACTGACTCTCTTCAAGAGAAATCTTGACGAGTGGATGGGAAACCGTAAATTTACCCCTGGGATCACTTCAATGGCCCTGCTGGACAGAGGCCCAGGAAACTAATTTAAAAGGGAGGCGAAAGCCAACACATTCTGGCTAGGCTTATAAATGCCCTGGGGCAGATAGCCTAGTACCTACCTATGAACATGTATATACTGAGGTTATTATATTTTGTGCCAAAATGTATGAGCTGTTTTTAGTGTTTGTGCATTTCAATTAAGCATAGGAGATCATACTGACTGTCATGTTTCCATTCATATTTTCATAACTGAGTGGGAAATATATTATTATAGCACATCCTGTGAAGCACCATGGGAAAAGACATAAACATATACTATTGCACTGCATTCTATGTGTTCCTAGCTATGTTTTATTCATTATGAGGATATGAAAAACATATGTATTTACAGTAATACAGCCCATACCAAGTGACATAAACAATTGTGTGGTATCAGATAAAACCTTTTATGATGCTAGAGAAAAATATCACTGGTATATGTACTGTTATTGTACAGTCCAACAGAAACTGGGTTTTGTTTTAATAATTATGCAAATAAGTATTTTTTTTATATTTCCTTAAGTGTCTCAAAAAAATTCACGCAGAAAAGAAATTACTTGTAGTCATATGAAACCTTAAGTCTGGCTGAAAAAAATGATGTGTGTGTTAATACTAGATGCCTAACTTTTATGGTCTAAAAGATATGAAAATGTGTTTGCAAAACTGTATCGAAAAATACATCTGGGTTTTTTTATTTATTTATTTATTTGCATTATAATAGATAATAATTACCAAAACACTTCAAATGCATTTTAAAGAAAACATTTTGCTGAGAAGCATTTCTGTTGACATTTTTTTTCCAATACCATTTACTATTCACTACATATTTATTTTAATCTTTTTCATTCCCCTATGCAGCCAACCATCTGCTGCTACTCCTCATAGCCAGCTTTAGGCACCAGCGAACCCTGTCGGGGGGCCCCCAACCACAGCAAGTAATGTTATCCTGATATTTTTTTACATGTCTGTCAAAACAACAAAAGCTAGTACAGCATTCTTGTATACGTAATAAACCACATGGATAATAACTTTTATTTATATCTCCTTTAAAATTCAAAGATATTTCTGCTTGTAGTAACAGTGTTTTGTCAAGTAACAGGCTTCAGAATTCCATTAAATATTTTACCACTGACATAGTGTCCCCGGCTTAGTTAAATCCTGCTGTTGGACATTTTCTCCACTAAAACTACCAACATAGGCAGCCTTAGGTCCCTGCTATACCTGTGGATGCAGGGGGGGGACGCCCTTAATCATCCTTGACTATGTGGGGGCCCCACAAAAAGCTGCAGCTGGTTGAGGAAAAATGAGGAAGAAAAAAATGTATTAATTTCCTAATTATGCTCTTTAACCTGAACAGGGCTGTGATATGACCCTGTTAGGATGAAGCTGATAATGAGCATGAGCCAGGTAAGCACTAGAGATCAGCAGCCCAGAGTGACTGATCTCAGTGCAAATTTTGGATTTTAAGAAGAGCTGATCATCAGGGATGTTTTTTTTTTCTTTCAGGGAGTTTTATAAATACAAGCATAACACCAGATAGTATAACTCTCAATTCCTTTGCTTAAGAATTCAGTGCAATCCCAAAAATAATAGAATAAAGGCTCAGAATCAGGACTATATTTTAAATATTACTCTAATGCACTTAAAAAGTTAGTAAAAATAACACCCTTTGCATCAACATGTATTTTTTGACAATAAGTATAAAATTCAGATGTCTGGATTGATTAAATGTTTGCAATCCTGAATGATTTACCAGCAAATCAAACTTTTTGCAAAGGAGAAAGTAGAAGTATGAACAAAATCAGGGAAGATCTGTGAAATCAGGGCCAGAGACAGGTATGTGAAATCAGGGGCAGTGACAGGTATGTGAAATCGGGGACAGTGACAGGTATGTGAAATCAAGGACAGTGACAGGTATGTGAAATCGGGGACAGTGACAGGTATGTGAAATCAGGAACAGTGTCAGGTATGTGAAATCGGGGACAGTGACAGGTATGTGAAATCAGGGACAGTGACAGGCATGTGAAATCGGGGACAGTGACAGGTATGTGAAATCAAGGACAGTGACAGGTATGTGAAATCGGGGACAGTGACAGGTATGTGAAATCAGGGACAGTGACAGGTATGTGAAATCGGGGACAGTGACAGGTGTGTGAAATTAGGGACAGTGACAGGTATGTGAAATCTGGGACAGTGACAGGTATGCATTACTCCTCAATGAGGTAAATAAGTGACTTACCCCTGCTGATGTCTGACAACTCATAAACAACAGTCACTGATCTGGTGTGGCAGTACCAGTGTTGCACAATATATTGCTATTTGCTGAAATAACTACAAAATTAGGACTGCTATGGCTTTTGCTTGTGTGTGTGTAAAAAACATCACTGCTTTTTTTTCTGTGCATGCACCCAATAATGCCAGGACACAGGCATCATTCTGCTGGGTATTAGTAAAAAACTGTACTTAACAAGTAATTATATTTCAAAAGTAAGACATAAAATATATCACAGAACATTCAGACACTTAGATCTTCTTGGAGTCTGGTGGTCCCCACTTACCAGACTGTATAAACGGAGACTGGGGGCTCCCTTAATCATCCTTGACTCTGTGGGGACCCCCACAAAAGCTATTGCTGGTTGAAAAAAAAAATGAGGACAAAAAAATGTTTCAATTTTCTGAATGAACTATTTAACCTGAACAATGCTGAGATATGGCCCTTTTAGGATAAAGCTGATAATAACCTCTGGTTTCAGCCATACTCATTCTAAAACCAGCCCTGCTGAAATGTGTGTGTACAGAACACTGCTGTAGGTTATGGGGGTCTGGGTATTGTGTGATTATTACAACTTTAATTTTCATCACAGTTAAACCTTAGAGGTGTGCACATGAAGTCATTATAGCTTGTGATTGAGCTGAGGACAATGTCGTCATTGTTTATTTACTTTTCTCACAGACCTCAGAGGTATAAAACGAATGTTACTACAGCTTGTGTAGGGGTGGTGCACTGTCTAAGAGCAAAAAATTAGAATATATTAGTGAACTCATTCTCACAATCACACATCAGGCACATATATACGGGGCTGACTTTGAGGGTTAGGGGTGAGGAAGCATGCTATGTATACATATATCAGCAGTCACTTGAAATATACGGCTAAGGCAATTTAAACTTCTGCTTTCATCCTAGTCTAACACCAGAGGGATGTATAGGCAGTGACTGTATTTTGTGGGGTGTTAGGGAAGGAGGCAGTATTCCCGTGTAAGATATGTATTCCCACAACTGGCTTGTTTGTTTATTGTGAGGTACTATTTTGTCAGCTTTGAACATTAAGCCTTGGGCACAACTTATGTCTTCCTAGAAAGAAAAAAAATAAAATAAGACTGAAATTATTTTCTTTTTCATGATGTTTGTTTAGGTCACCATTGGAGTAAAATGCTGAGAAAATGCTCTGAAATGCATCCCAGGGCACATATATAACCCCTATGCCTTTGGGGACACCAGCTTAATTGATTTATTTACTAAATGGTTATTACTGTGCTGTCTTGGTCAGGAAAGGTGTGCTGAAAGGATGCAAAGAAAACTAAAGCTGAACAGCAACAGTGAATTTCTTTCCTTAATAATAATTTGTGTTCAAGCCATTATTGGATGAAAAGGTTGTGTAAAAAGAAAAAAAGAATGTTAAAATGCCCTTCAGAGCATGTAGAAGGTTATGGCTTCTTGAAAAAGCTGAGAGTAAGGCAAAATGTGAGAAAAGGAAGAAAAAAGTAATGTGCATGGTATGGGGAGCCCAAAAGGAGGGGGGATCAGAGGAGAAGACTGGAGGGTGTGTGGGGTTATTGAAACAGTAGGCCTAGTCATCATTTCATTTAAGTTCAGACATGGACATATAGTTGTTGTAATGTATCATTGTTGCAACTAAATGCCAGTAACTGTAAGTGTCCCTTTGTTAGACAGGTCAACAAAGTGTGGTATTTAAGCCTGTTGTAATGTAACAGCTTGTAGCTAAGGTCTGTCTGTGTGTACTACTCCTAAAAGTTTGCTGCACAGACTAAAAGGTTTCTTAGGAGGTGTGGCATTGACAGGATGATACTTATACTGGAAGTGCTTAGGAGGCCCCCGACTTGACATTTGCTGGAGGCCCCCAAAATGCTTTGCTGGAGGCCCCCAAAATGCTAACACCGGCCTCCTCTTGCATCTCCTCAGTCTATGGTTCCACTTATTACTTATCCCCCAAACTTACTGTGACAATCTTCATGATCCTAGTCGTGAAATGAGAGTAATACTTTTCAGCACAGCATTGTCATTGTATGATAGGGATTTCTTTGTATTTACCCTAACATTTCCCTGCCCTAAACCTAACATGTAATGGTAAAAGGTCATGAAGACATCTGCTATTGTACTGCCTTGTTACTTTGATCACTGACTTGAATCTTCCAGTCATCTCCAAGAGTTGTTAATCTACGGTGAAAATCTGTCCCTGCGCCTTTCCCTGTGATTGGCAAACCTGAAAAATGCTGCTCCTTTCCCCATCTTCCCTGGCAGCTCCTCAGGTGCCAGGCTGTATAATCAAACCCTGATCACTGCCAGGGTTCCATATATGTGTGGTACTCCGCTACCACTACATATTTGCATTTGCTTAGCTCAGTATTAAACTGAATGTTAATTAAGGATCAGAAACTTTAGGGTGCAGTTAGACTGTTACATGTATAATATTTAACAGCTGTGAGGTATGAAGGAGTTAAATATCTGACTCTTTCATATTGGTGCTATACTGATTCTTGAACTGCAAGTGACCAAAGAACTATCTCACCAAACATAACCTGGTGAAGTTGAACTCCCCAAACACTGTTTTCTGTAGGAATCTACTGCTCTTGCATTTTTCAAGTGTGTACTGAGTTAACTTCTTTCTTTTGAAAGATTTTTCCCTTCTCCGTGTTTTTTTTTTTTTTTTTTTTTTTTTTTACCATGATGTTGATATATGTTTGTTTGGGTGATGGTGGACTTGACCCCTTATGTGGAATGCAGGGAGACTTACCTCCTGTAAAAAATGACAGTTGATTTTTTCATGAAGCTGATTTTTAAGCAGTTGCCCTTGGCAATCTGTAACTAAAAGGAGCACAAGTGCTTTGTATCCTGTTACAACCAATCAGATTACCTGATATCCTCTCTACTTCCTTCCATCCTTCTCATCCACTCTAATCCCACTCAGAATTTTGTTCCTAAATTCAGAAAAGGCACCCATCAAATTTGTTGTTATGGACAGACATATGCAGAGTTATATAGCACACATTCATTCTAATATTAAAGCCTGACATTCAGCTAAATGTTCCTTGTGCACATCTCTTAGAATTGGGGCTATACTCCCATTATTGTTTCTGAAAAATACATTCCTATGGGAACATAACATTCCATAATTTGTAAAAATGTATATAGTTTCACTAAAAACGATGTCACTACACACTTCTAAGCTATTTTATTAATTTAATGTTTTGAACCATGTATATTATGAACTATGAGTCTAATGCAAAACTGTTAGGTAACTAAAATTGCCTGGTGGTTAGCAAAGAGAATTAAGGCTCTGCGTTGATAATGAGATGCTCCCTGTAGTCTAGGGTACAGGGTTTGATTCTTTCCAACTCTCGTTACCTGATGTACGACTCTGAGCAAGTCACTTAACCAGAAGTGCTCTTGGATCACCCCCTGAAAATGGATATTTTTATATTTAACCAAAAAATTAAAAAATGTCAGTCTTATGTGGATTCTATTTATAATTTGTCAATCATATAAGCATGTTGTGTATACAGACCTTTGATCTTTCAGTAAGTACTCTGCATTGCTCTCAAACTAAATATGAAAAAAGTGTACAATGGATCAGTGTATTATCCTGATCAACAAATATGAAATATGAAATAAACAAATGCATAGTATAATTAATTAAAACATTTTGTCACTTTTTGCTCACAAAGTTCTCTGTCAAAAAGGAAGGGGTGGAGAGGATGTGAAGAGGGAATTGTTTACCTTTAATGAGGATAAAGCACAAGGAAAATATGGACTGCATCTCAGATAACTCAGAGGATGAGCTAGTGTGCTGTAGACCCTGTGACGAAAATCTTTAATATATCACTGGGTAGTACAAAAGTAGCGGAAGACTGGGGACAGCAAATGTGGTACACTTTGTATCGCGGAGGGGTGGACAAAAAAACACAGGAAACTATAGGCCTGTAACAGTAGTGGCAGGGAATGTCATGGAAAAAAATCTTGAAGGGAAAGCGTTTAGCATTTCTGGAGGAAAATAGTCTCCAAGATGACAATCAGCATGAGTTCTTGCCCAGAGAGTTGTCAGCCAAACCTGTTCCGGTAACAAGGATACAGGAGTAATTGACAGAGGAGAGCCAGTAAACTCATTTTTGTCAAGCCTATGACTCAGCCCTACACAGGATGCTGACAGCAAAACTAGAGAGGGTCGGGAGTAAGCATGGCTGATTGGTAAGACACAGAAGGCTGCATGCATGATGTATGCAATTAAGTGTGTGAATGTTTGTGTTCATATGTTCATATGTGTTCATATATGTATAGTAGGCTAACAACCAATAGGGCCTTTATAACAAAAGGATTTAAAGGTATATACTAGATCTATTGAAGAATATGTGGATCTTATTAATAAAGGGGTCAGATTGGGTTATTTCTGTCAAACAGAAGTTAAGAAAAAGTTTCAGGTGGAAGGTTCTAAAATGGCTTTATTTTATTGCCTACCTAAAATACACAAAAGTTTATCTAGGCCTCCAGGTAGGCCTATAGTCTCAGGTTCTTATTATTTTTTGCATAATTTAGGTATTTTTTTACACCATTTTTTGTCTTCATATGTTATTAGATTACCCTCATATATTTGTGATGTTTTTGATTTTTTGGAAAAAATAAAAAGGACAGAATTGAATCAGAATATGCTATGGGTCACTATTGATGTTAAGAGTCTATATACTAATATTAAACATCAGTTTGGTATAGAGGCCATTAGGTTCTTTTTAGGTGATTTTCCTGCTACAGAATTTATAGTTGAATTGGTTTATTTTTGTTTGACTCATAATTTTTTTGAATTTAATCATGTTTTATATCAGCAGTTACAAGGTACGGCTATGGGGGCTTCATTTGCCCCCATGTATGCCAATCTTTTTATGGGATTATTTGAATTGGAAGTTATTTACAAACATAAATTTTTTCACACACATGTGATTGAATACTATAGGTACGTGGATGATTTGATATTCTTAGTGGAAGGTAATGAAGACGATATTAAGGAATTTGTTAACGATATTAATGAGAACAAATATCTGTTAAAATTTGATGGGCTGAATATTGGACATATTATTCCATTTTTGGATGTTGTGTTAGATATTTCTGATGGTAGGAACATTGTTACTTCCTTAAATAGAAAATTTGAAGGAGTTAATCAATATTTACATGGTACTAGTGGGCACCCTCCCCACACTTTAAATGCTTTACCTTACGGGGAAATGCTACGAATATATAGACTTTGTAATAAGCCTGAAACTTTTCATAAAGAAATGAAGTCTTTGGTTAATTCCTTTATAAACCGAGGGTATAGTAAGGAAATTTTGAATAAAAGTTTTGATAGGTTGGTTAGAGGGGTTAAACCGACAGGTTTTAGAAATGTTAATATTTTTGATCGTGAAGTGGTACGATATGATAATATTAATAACCAAAATGAGAATATTTATTTTGTAACTACTTTTGGTTGTTTTACTAGGCAGTTTCTTGATATAGTAAGCCGTTTTTGGCTTTTTTTATGTTCTTTAAAGAATGTTCAACAGTGGTTGAATTTGAATTTAAAATTTTCTTACCATAGGGGTAGAAACATCAAAAACTTTTTGGTTAAAAGTAAGTTTAGTATACCCTCTTCAGAAATATATAGAGAACCTTCTAAAGTTGGAACTTTTCCTTGTGGAAGGTGTAAAGTCTGTAAGCATATTGTACCTTTTTTCACTCTTATTAATAATGTTAAATTCAGTACTAACAATTGTTTTTACTGTAATTCAGTAGGTGTTGTATATTCCCTACGATGTCCCTGTAATAAATTTTACATAGGAGAGACAAAAAGGGCATTTAAAACAAGGCTCTTAGAGCATATTAGGGATATAAACAATGCTAATATTGCTAATCCTGTAGCTTTACATTTTGCACAATTTCATAACAATAGCAGTGTTGGTTTAAAAGGCACTGTGTTAGAACAAATTTGTGTCTCTGCATATCATAATATTAATGTGAAAACTCTTTTATTACAAAAAGAAGCTTTGTATATTTTAAAATTTAAAACTATGTCTCCTTTTGGGCTTAATGAGGAGTTCAACTGGAAGGCATTACTTAATTGATGTGTGAGTTAATTGATTAATTGTGTAATTATTTTATATTTAGATGTATAAATTGCCATGATACAGAGAGTGTTTTATTCTCCTTGAAGGCTTTGGCCGAGACGTCAGAGATTTGAGTTTTTATTAAATTTGTTGGTGGATACTGTGCTTGTTGTTCTTTGCATCTGGCTGCTTTGTGGTTCGTTTTTCCTTTATAACAATAGTGTTGCAACTCAAATGTGACCCACAAGTTTTATGTTTTAGACATTTATATAGGTGTGATTTTTGGTTATGACATGATTTATTGGCTATGTTTTGCTATCAGAAACAAAGGCAACAGGCCAGGAGTGAATTTCTGACTTCCCATCCAGTGTTTTAAGTTACATTTAAATAGGTTTAGAGAGAGACTTTGTTTCACATGGATGGGGAGCCTGTTCCAGAAAATGGGAATGCTGTGAAATATATATCTGCCTATCTGACATGTCCTGTTTATGTTGCAAGCAAAATTTTGATATTTGGATCTAGTAGCTCTTATGATGCTTGTTTTGCAGGTGTGCAGAAGGTTCATCAGAGCAGGGTCTCAGGATCCCTTGTAAGGCAGGCATAGCTCACCTCTCTATAGTCTGTAGGAGACTGAGTATAGAGATAGGGCTTTGAGGCAACCAACATGGGATGTTGTGTTTATGCCATGTATTCATTTTTGTAAGGATCTTTGTGGTCATTCCAGTTGCGAAATGCAACTTGTCAGGTACATACCAAAAGGGGAATTATACTCTATGATGGGTTTGATAAGAGCTGAGTGCAGTGGTATGATAACTTCTCTTGACCTAGATGCCATGCCCTTACTTATAAGGTGATCAACATGGAAGGATTCTTTTACTACCTTAGACACATGTCGGTTAAGACTAGGTTACTATCTATATGAGTTCCCAGATCCCTAACTAGCAAGTCAACTCTTATGAGCATTTTATTGATGACAGGATGGTCAACTTCCCAAAAGGTAGTATAATACACTTCTTGGCATTGAGAAATACTGTAGACCGGATATTGTGCATTGGGAAGAATAGGAAGGGTTTTCATCGATAAAGCAGGTGAGCTATTGGTGTACTCAATTAATAGAAGCAGAAGAAGTCAATACTCTCCAAAATATACCAAAACATGGTTTTGGCATCAGCCACTTGTCTGTGTTAGACCTTCCTGTAGGGTGTTTGTGTCTTGGGGGAATTCTATGACTTCTCCTAGTTTGCAATCATCTGCAAACCTGGTCAGCCAGAGGCTTTTAACATTGGCTTTGACTTTTGTTCTGACAGGTATATGCCAAACAGGAGACAAGCCAGCACAGAACACTGGGACTTCACTGGTGACTAGCCTCTATGCAGAGGTGGTCTCACCAACCCTAATCTTCTGGTTCCTATCTGTGAGGCAGGTGGCTGTCCAATGCATAGGGGTTTATGCCTAATTCCATAGATTTTTTAACAATACCTGAGTAGGGTATTATATCAAGTGCCTTAGCCAGAAAAACGTAGGCAGCATGCACCATTTTACCCTCATCCATTGATTGGTGTTTTTTTTTTCAAGGAAGTCCATCAGGTTCAATAGGCATGACCTTCCTTTGATGAAGCCAGGCTGAGAGGGATCCAGTATCAGGAGGTCTCCAATGTCTTCGCTGATCATTTTCATGATAATTCTTTCTATAGTTTTGCAAATAAGACTAGTCAGTCTAGTGTTAAGGTTGTTGCTTCTCATTTTAATAGGGTACATAATGGTGATGTGACTCTTTTAGAAGGCACAGTTTTAGAAATTGTAGAAAATTTAGGAAGTAATGTGAATGTATTGAAACAGAAATTGTTATATAAAGAAAGTATTTATATTTTAAAATATAAAACTTTAATGCCCAATGGTTTGAACAATGAATTAAATTGGAAATGTTTGCTTTAAGGACCAACATGTTTTAATTATTGGGTGTGTTTTGGTTAATTGATTGTTGTATATAAATGTATGTGTTTTATTAGGTTTTGTTATTCCTTGAAGGTGGAAACACTGAGGCGCTAGAGTGTGAATAAAATAAGTGAATTTATTCTTTGCTTCACTTTATTACTTTGGATTCTATCAGTGCTATCCAGTGGGTCAGAGTTGTTTTAATTTGGGAAGAAGAGGAGTGTTTGTTCATTTAGTCAGTCTAGTGAGTCTGTAGTTTCCAGTTTCTCCTCTTTTATGGCACAAAGCTCGTTTTGAGACTATAGATAAATTGTGACTCCAGTGGCCGTGATAAATTAGGTTTTAGACTGTTCAGGAGGCATCCCAGGATATTATCGGGACCTACTGAGGCTGTATTCTTGGCGAGAACATGTTCAATTTATAGTTGGAGGGGTTATGTTTGAGGGTATTTCTTGTAGGGTGGTTGGAGATGAGTGGCAGGGAGTAAAGTTGGAACTGAATTTGTCAGCCAACAGATTCACTATGTCACCCAGCTCAATGAATGTGGCACCATTAACCACCAGTTCAGCGCACTACTGTGTGCTACCTTTGAGATTTCTGACATAAAACAGAAAACAGAAAAACAAACTGGTAAAACAAAAAACAAATGGCTGTAACAAGTTATGCAACTACCACAGTTTATTAAGGACAAAGAAATCAAGAAAAATAAGCACTTTTGTCAGATCTGATGAAGTTTCATATTATACAGAAACAAAGGTACTCATTTTTCTTGATTTCTTTGTCCTTAATAAACTGTGGTAGTTGCCTGACTTGTTCCAGATATTTGATTTTTGTTTTACTACTTTTCTGACTTAACTGAATAATAGCTTTTCTTAAACTCAAAATTGGACTTATTGGACTTAATTAGTCACTGTAGTTGCCTGTTTAGTTTGATGAGAGAGTTCTTATCTTTATAGGAGTTACATTTCTTGATTATAGCATGATTGTTTTCTTTTCTTGTGTATCTTGTTTAATATGGGATACCATGGGGGGTGTTGTTTTTGGGGTTAGTTCTGTGCTTACTTCTGGTAGGTACAGCAGCATCTATGCAGCCATTGACATGGTTGTACAGGGTTTCTGTGAACAATTCTGTATGGACTGGTGTGTTCTCTTGGTTTGGAGGGGCATTGAATTTTGACACACTATCTCTTCCTAAAACGTAGTTTGCCTTTGAAGAGATCCTAACTGTTACTGGGTTTACTGCAGTTACTGAGTTGATTTTCATTTTGAAGGAGACAGTTTATAGTTGAACCTTAACAGGGAGGTTATGCCATTGTGTGTGGGTGGGGCAGCATTCTCCAGTGGCAGCTGGTGACTTCAAATCAAATGGGGGCTGCAAGATTGTGTGGGGTCAACAAGAAGGGGTGTGGCAACTGGAAAGGGGAGGGGCTATGGTAGAGTGGGATCAATGCTGGCCATGCTTGCCAATTTACATGAAATAAATGCTCAGTCTCTTTGGCGCATGCTAAATACACAGTGCACATTGTTACATGTATATACAGGTTGGTTTGAAGACTTACCTCTGCAATATGCTCCAAACAGTACTTCATACTCTGTTTCTGCACCTGATGAGAAGCTGTGTTCTGGTCTGTAACACATCAGGTCATACTGGATTTCTTTTTCCCCCTTTTTCATGGTGACTCAAAAGAGGCAGTTTAAAGTTTCCGAAGCAGACACTATTCACGTGACCCCGCTTGGTTCCAAATAAGTGCTTGTAGTATATAGTACCAAATAAGATCCTCTATTGTGTTCCTCTGGGTATTTCTCAGGTTTGTTGTTTATAGATAAAGTCCATTCTTCTGTCTTTATTTTGTGCAAACAAATCAATAACTCTTTTTTTCTCAATTTTTTTAACTATATTTGAATAAATTCCATAATATTTGTATATAACATCTTAAATAACTATGTACATTATTTACATCAGCATGACACTATAACAGAGCTCAATATATACAATTACTTTATAGGTATAACAATCCAGTTATCAGTATCTGTTCAGTTACTATAAAGTGTCAATCAATGGTAAGACTTTTTTTCCATGGAATGCTAATAAATGGCGTAGGATGAATCTTTAATTCTTTAATTTTAATTTCCAACAATGCTGTGGTCTTCAGTAGGCTGTAGAAGTCTTCCAAAGTCGGTATTGTGTTTGTATTCCATCTTCTTGTTATACAATTCCTTGAGATTGCATGTATTGCCCAAACTAGATACATATTTGACTCATTCAAATGAGGACCTTCCTACACATTTAATAATACTAGAGCTTTAGATAAGTTAAACAATTCACTAAATAAAGATTGGAAAAATGTTTTTAATACCATTCCAAAATGGCTTAATTTTAATACAGTTGAAAAAAAAATGTGATTCCAATCTGCATTGTGTATTTGTTCACATCTCCAACATATTCCCTTTGTGGAAGAATTCATTTTAGTAATTCTATCTGGAGTTAAGAATGCTCTGCGCAAGCATTTCCAATTAAAAACATTCCAGTATTGTGTAAAGGATGTATGTTTTATTGATAATAAAATATTTGATTTAATTTCTTCAGTTAGCTGTAATGAGTGCCCTTTTGTTATGTATTTCCAATAGAGGATTTGGGTATTGTTTTATAATTTATCAATATCTTGTAAAATTGCAAAATACTATTTACCATGTCATAATCATTATATATGATTTCATATAGGTATTTCGCAAGTTTAGGTATTTCTTTAAATGAAGAATTACTAATTATTCTGCATAAATCTTGTGAATATGTCAGAATACTTTGCATAGTTAGCCAATCTTGTGGAATTTTGTATGTTGTTTCTGTTGTTTGCATATCCAGAACTTTTAGTTCTTTGATACATTGAAACCAACAAATAAATCATTTCTGTTCCCAGGAATTAATTATTTCTCTGCATATTTTATGTGGGTAGCTCTTTGAAACTATGAGAGGTGTTAAAAGATCAAACCAGATTTTTAAATCTATATTTGCATTAATAATTTTCCTAAATGAGTCAATGTAATAATAAATCATACGAGTTTTAATGGGCTTAGTTATGTTATATTGCATACTAATACATATGTCCCATGGCAAATTGTTTTTATCTGTTATTTGAATTTTTTTTTTTTTGTAAATCAAATTCATTAATTGATATTACAGTTAGTAATTCTTTCCAATTTGCACTTATCCAATCTGAGATTGTTTTAGATATTAAAGCTTTTATATATGTTTCTATATCAGGAAAGTTTAATCCTCCCTGTTTCCATGGTCTAATATGATGTATTAAAACTATTCTGTTTCTTTTGAGAAACCATAAAAATGTTATTAGGCATGAATTTATTTCTTTGAGTACATTCCTTACTGGTAACAGTTGTATTGGCAAAGCTATATATAGAATCTTGGTTAGTAAAACCATTTTATTAACTGTAGTCCATCTTGAAATGTTAATATTATTTTGTTCCACTTTTCCATAGAGATTTTAATTGCATTGATGCTATTATTGTAGTTTTTTGAGACTAATTCATTATTATCCTTGCATAACTCAATTCCTAGATATTTTAAGGTAGATTCTTGTTTCCCTATAATGTGATTCCCGTTCATCTGCAATTTTTTTTTATTTAAAAAAAAAAATGTGATTTTGATTTATTGAAATGGAGTCCTGAAGTCCTGCAAAATTTGTCAATTAAAATATATAGTTCTTCTAATGTCTCTTTTGTATTGGATAATATTAATAATATGTCATCAGCAAAAAGCATTACTTTAGAATTGTATTGTTCATAAACATCTACTCCTTTGATTTTTGTATTGTTACGTATTGAATCTGCCAATATTTCAATAGCCAAAGCAAATAGAATCGGTGACATGGGACATCCTTGTTTAGTACCCTTTGTTATATGTATAGATTCAGAGGTGAAAGGAACTAGCTTAATATATGCTAAATTATTTGTATATATATTCATTAGTAGATGAACAAAGGAAGGAGGAAATTCAAATAACACCAGAATTTTGAATAAATAGTCCCAATTTAGGGAATCAAAGGCTTTCTCTATATCTAAGCCAATTATGAATGTTTCTTTATTTTCTTTATTAATATAATCTTTAAGAGAAATTATCCTTTTAATATTGTCATGTGTGTGCCTATGATATATAAATCCAGTTTGATCATTATTTATTGTTTTGGATAGTGGTATTTTCATTCTGTTAGTTAATATTGTCATAAATATCTTATAGTCATTATTCAATAATGACATAGGTCTGTATGAGGTGCAGAGGTTTGGGGGGTCTATATCACATAGTCGAAGCTCCATAAATTTGACTACCATATGTACAAACACATATGTCTGAAGTTATAGAACTTTGACTATGTGTAAATAAATAAAAAAAGGAAATCAAAATAAAAGGTTGTATGCAGGAGGGCAAGCCCCCCCTGCACTCCCCACCCCTGCTCTATAAATATACCAACTCTGAGGTCATGCTACAGTGCAGTAAAGGGAAAATTTCCTTTACTGCACTGTAGCTCAACCTCAGAATTGGTATATTTAAAGAGCGGGGGGGTGGGGGGTGCAGCCCCCCATGTGTGGGGTGCAGGGGGGCTTATCCCCTACTTACAACCCTAGGGTACATTCTTTTTGTTTTTATTTTTTTTTTACAGTCAAAGTATGACAACTTCGAACTTATGGTTTCGACCATATCACGTTCAAAGGTGTCATGCTTCAACTACGTGATATAGACTCAGTTTGGGGATTTGTTTTCCTTTAGGATTGGTGTGATTAAGGAATATCTCCAAGAGGGTGGTATTAAAGCTTGTGACTGAATTTCTAATAGAATTTTATGGAAGAGGGATAGTATTTTTGAAGGAAACATTTTATCTATTTCCATAATTATGCCATCTATACCTGGAGCTTTATTATTTTTACCCTCTTTTATTGTATCTGTAATTTCTTTGTAGGATATGGGTCCTGCAGATCTAGTTTTAAAATTTCTGGTATTTTTTTTACATTAGAACATTTTTCATCTATATTTAATTGATCGATATATATAGTTTCTTTTCAGAAATGTTCCATATAGTGATTTCTACAGGCATCAAGAATATCACCTATATCCTAGACATTTTTTTCCTTTTTTTCATGGAAGATACTTTTAATGTTATTAGCTTTTGATTGCATTTTGATTCTTGTGGATAAATTATGTAGATATTTGGGAGAAGTGGCCAATGTATTAATTTTTAGTTTTTCTAAAGCTAAACTAGTTTTATGTGTTTCATTGCATTTATTGTTTAATACTTCCTTCTTTTTCATCTCCAAATGATTTTGATTTCTTTCAGCTTTTACTGACAAAAGTTTGGATTGTAGATCTAATAATTCAGAATCCAATTCTCTGATTGTTTTTATAACAAGTTAGGGTTTTACCATATATGTAAGCTTTTAATGAGTCCCATATCATTATTTTATTTATCTCTGTGGTGTAATTAATATCTAAGAAGAACTGTAATTCAGATAATAACCAGCGTTTGAGCTCTTTAATTTTAGTTATATATGCTGGAATTCTGAAGTTAAAGATTAATGGTTTGTACCCTTTTTGAAGTTTTGGTATTAATGAATTGTGGTCTGAAAAGGGGCAGGGAGGGATTGAGAAATTAATGATTTTAGAGTGTAAGTCATGGGCAGCAAATATTTTATCTATTCTAGTTTGGGTACCAAATGTGTGATCTGCATGGAAAAACAACAAAGATTTATCTTCTTTAAATTTGAAAGTATCTACAAGATGAAATGATTCTACCCACTCGTTTAAAGCTTTTGATACAGCAGATGTACGCAGCAGTCTTTTATTTGTCGTTTCAGAAATATCAGATATGCAGTTAAAATCTCCTCCTAATATTAAGTTGCCTTTATAATTATTGGAAATGAAATCCAAGTGTTTTTTAACATTCCCTGATCCAATGCCTGGAAACTAGTATAGATTAGCTAGGGTCTATATTCTGTTATTATATTTAACTATTACTAATTCCATAAGGCCTTCTTTATCTTCATACTTATAAATGATTTCTGGGTTAATCACATTTGTTTTCCATAAAATTGTTACCCCTTTTGCCTTTGTCTTATAAGTGGATTGTGCCAATATCATATATTCCTTAGGATTACATTTGTAATTGTCATTTGTTTTGAAATTAGTTTCTTGAAGGAAGACAATTTGTGCTTTGTTCATTTTTAAATATTTCAGTAGATTTGATCTCTTGCTAGGATTCTTTAAGCCATTGGTGTTTAAAGATAATAAAGTTAAATAGGTCTTAGTTTATTTAGACTGTGCATTTTTTGTTTTATTGTGACTATTAAACATTTTCCTCTGATATATGTTTGAGCTTTTAAAGGAAATTATCAGTTTTATACTTTGAGTGTTTACCAATAAATTAATGTTTTGGTCAGGCATACTGAAAATGTTTTTGAGAAACAAATTTAAATTAATAAATGTTAACAAAACTAAGATCCGCACTAACCATGGAATGAACATCATTCCTAATCTGATGGATAAACCTAAGTCCATCAGATTATCACTCATACCTTGACAATCCAGAACACCTGAGCTCCATAAATTAAATTATCATATGGAGAATATTTGTAATAGGAATTAGCAATATGTTTATTATTTTGAACATATATAGTACTACTGTAGATTAGACAGAATTCTAATTCAATATAAATGTCTACTTTTTGTGTAAGCAATTAACATTTACATGAAAGATAGATGACAAGCAGTTCAATCATAGTAAAGTAGGATGTATCATATATAAAACCTCAGTAAAATATTATAGCACACAATTATTTAACATATTCACCCTTATTGATGAAGTCTTTCAAAACGTATTACTTAATATAAATAGATGGTAATAATATTTATACCTAATGTTTATAATATAATGTATTTTACTGGATATATCAGAAGTTATATTTCATTGTTTACCAGCATTTAAGAAATCACATTGTTTGTTGTTAACTTACTTAAAGCCTCAAGTTTGTTTTATGTAAACATTGATGAAAGTTAGTGCATTTTAATTATAAGTGCATCCCTCTTCCCCCCAATTCCTACACATAAGGATTTTCATAGCTGTCATTTGTTATTATAAAATGAGTGAAATTATAGGTTAAAAACATCAAATTCACTTATTGTGATTAATGCTTACAAGTTCCCTTTCCATATTTATAAATTGCCATTTTATGGCATATACTGAAAGTTTTTTTTTTATTTAAATGGCAACATTCTATTTTGTATAATCAGCAAAAGTTAAACTGATTAATTATCAATTTAATACGATTTGTTCTGAATGTGATTGTTACATTCTGTGACATTCCTAGTTCAGCCTTCTATTGTTTCCCTTAATCAACTTAGTTTGATGTCATGTATAAAACATTAATTACCTTTGTAACAGCTTAAGTACTATGTATGGTCAAGATGTGTTACAAAACCACAATTCAAGTTAAAGCAATTATATGACTTGTTATGCATACAGAAAATCATCATGCTTCCCCTTGATATTCAGTATAGTGTATGTCATTTATGACAAGTTAAAACAGCAGTGTTATTATACACAAGCCCATGTTATTAAACTGAGTGTCTATTGTCAATTTAATACTATTTGTTCAGAATATGACTGTTACATTCTGTGACATTTCAAATTCAGGCTTCTATTGTTTCTCTTGAACAACTTTGTCAGTTTGATATCATGTATAAAACATGCGTTACCTTGATAACTGCTTAAGTATTATATATGTTCAAGATGAGTTACAAAAACTAGAATTCAAGTTAAAGCAATTACATGACTTGTTATGCATATTTACTTATATAAGAAAATCATCATGCTTCCCCTTGATGTTCAATATAGTGTATATCATTTATGACAAGTTAAGAGAGTAGTGTTATTATACACAAGCCCATATTATTAAATCCTGTCTTTAATATCTAAATTCAGCAGACTGCTTCATCTTATATGACGATTATACATTTTATGTCTAGATTTACTAAAATCATACATTACATAACTATTGTGTGTGTGTTTTTTTTAAATCAAGAATCAACTTAATGAGCTAAATGAAGTGTTGGGAGACCATCAATATGTGTACATGTGGTTTAAAACAGCCCTTTTATTATACATATATTTTTTTAAAACCAAAAACATCATTGCCAAGAATCATCACAAAGTCTCCTCAGAGCCATTAAGCATTATCATCACTCTGTCTCCATTACCATAGCAACCTGGGAGCATCTGTTTCTGTTAATGTATCTGTTGTGTACTGCATACCAGAGGCTCACGATGCACCTGAAGCAAAGATTCACTTCACTGCAATTTCAAGCCTAAATTCCCTCCCTTTCAGCAAGGCAGCAGCCAGGAAAAGAACAGAGAGCAAACAGATAAAAAAAAACCTCCCAACAAGCCGCCAGAACAAGAGACAACACACTCCTCCAGCCCTCCCACCTCCCACTCAGCAGATGTACAAACAAACCATTCTCTGACAAAATATCCCAAATCACAGTTCTATCCACTCCCTACCCCTGGATCCAGGATAAAGCACCAAATGTCTCTTCCTAATACACAAGCATCAGTAAACCTCGATCACAACCCACAGCTTCCCAGAGATGAAAATGGGAACGTATAACAGCTGCCAGACACAGCTGCATCCACATACACCATGTCAGGCTTAATAAAACAGCACTCAAAGCTATGATACCTACCATAATTGATATCAGCTATGCTTAGACAGAGTAATAATTACATTTGTACTAGCTGCCAGACAGCTGTATCCACGCACACCATATCAGGATTAATCAAACAGCACTCGTAGCTGTGATACCTGCCATAACTGATGTTAACTATATTTAGACAGAATAATGATGACATTTGCACTAAGAGCTTGCTACAATTATTCAACCAGGATATACATGACATTTCTAAATCATACTTTAACTGAAAAAGGCATTAGTCTCCATGACAGCATTTTTGTTTTTCAAACACTCTACTGTTACTGCTATTATATATGATGTTAATTTGTTACATTTGAGTCTGAACTCTGATGAATGGTACCTTGTTGAATTAGTTAATTAATTACTTAAATTATTATAAGTGAAAACAATGAAAAATGAACAAGAAAAGTATTCACTGAGTTCAAGTAGGGGAAAAGAAACTTCTGTTTTGTTTGGCTTAAATATAATGTAAATAGTAACCCATCTTGACCTACCTTTGTTTGTGAAAAATTACTGGACTCTTTGAACATTCTGAATAAATCATTTCTGTTTCTCAGTTGTTTAAGAAACCCTCCGTTTTTAAAATTAAAAACACATGACAAGTGATGTACCATATCAGTTGATACTTTGAGAGATGCAGTTGTTTTTTTGGGACAGCTATCTTGGAATCAGTTTTTTGTTTCTTCTTTCTAGCATCAGTCCAAGGATTTGTTTCTTTTATTCTTTTAGGAGCAGGGGCCATCCACAAATCAGTAACTTTTTGGTTGAAGTTAGTTATACTCTGCGTTAACGCCAATGCATTCATTCTTCCTTGCCCCATTGTACTACAAAGACATTTTTTAATTCTTTTCAGTATTGAAAAACACCTTTCTGCCTCAGCAGTTGACATTGGTATGGTGGCTATAATCAACAACACATTGTAAATCTCTGAAAACACACTTGTCAATGAGTTGTCCACCAAGAATTTTAACATCTGGACTGTACTGCCACTTGCTGCAAAGTCTTCACGGTGATACACCACTCCAAGTTCCATTCTAAGTTGTCCCCTCAACAAAAATGGATAGTTGTCTATTGTTGCTGTGAATAGATTTTCTGGAAACTCTCTTATATATGTTGTAAACTTTTCAGGCATTAGTAGTTGAGAAGCTTGAAGATGGCCAGTTTACTGAAATTGTTATGTTGCCTGGGACTTTATGACATCACACATTTCCTTTGCAGCAATCGGCAATGTCTCATGCAGTGGTCAGGAAGCTGATGGTCCTTGTCTATGTCTTCACAGGATGTTCTCTGTCTGTAGATACTGTTCTGCAATGCCATTGATACCTGATCTGACACCAATTTCATTCAGAAATGTATGCATATCCTTTTCATCAGTGGTTGCATCTCTGTTCGCAGTAGACCATTTTCTTCCTGTACAGTTGCTGCAGCAGATGTCGGACACTTGTACAAATAATGAAAATACTACGACGGTGACTGCATGTTTTTGTACACAGCATTTACAGTACGGATGTTAAAATTCCACCATGTTCCTGACACTCTTGACATGGGTCATGATACTATACTATTCAGAGCAGCTTGTCTTTGAACTGAACGAGAGAAAAAGGCTGGAATTCCACCAAGTGTTAAAAAAATGTCCTTGCTTCAGTATTCTGTTGTGTGGCTGTTTGCATTACCAGATTAAGTTAGTGGGCATAGCAGTGTATATAATAGCCATATTTAAACTCCTCTCTTATGATGGCCTGGACCCCATGCTGAATACCACTCATAACAAATGCACCATCATAACTCTGAGCAATCACTTTTTCATGCTGGTCTCCCACTACTTCCTTCAACTGTTGTCTTATCACACCAGCAATATGCTCTGCTGTCTGTCCAGGTGGTACAAAGTAGCCCCAAAAAACATTCCAATACATGTCCATTGACAAAGTAATGGAATACAATGGCAATTTGCCACAGCCCAGCAACATCAGTGGTTTCATCTGCAATTACTGCTACAAATTTGCAGTATGAACCTCCTTTTTTATTTATTCTCTGCATACTGTTAGCATGCAGTCTAGGAGATCATTTGAATGTTTTTTGATGTTCCTTTATAAACAGTTGAAGTTCTCATGTGTTCAGCCAACTTCTCATCAATCCTGCAGGTGAAGTCTATCAGTCTCTGGAACATTCCTGCACTCAGTGCCTCTTCAGACTTATCATGGCCTCTCAAAGCAACTTCTTCAGCACACAGCTTGATGCAGTCTATTATAAGTGATAGAACATGATGGTTTTCTTCCACTTTCTTGTTGTGTCTTTCCACTGATAACCGGTATCCACTACTTAACTGAGACCTGATATCCACAGTTTCCAACACTGCTAGAATCATTTAGTTGTCAAAATGTTTAGCAGACTGTTCATGCTTTTTTGACTTTTCTTCCATTCTCTTCAGGTCACTCATACCCTATGGTGACCAGGCATCCTCTCCACCAAACAATAAACATGGCAAGCAGTGCAAGCTGTTTGTTTCCTTACAACCACAGATAAAGGTGTGTTTGTCATACAATGAGCTGCTGAAGCTGCATGTGTATGTTCTTCACCTACTTGTACCTGGAGACTCCATCTTCAGATCAGGTGTGAGTCTTCTAGTCCTCTTGATTCTTAACTTTTCCATCCAAGGTCAAGTCTCTAAAATTAATAGATTTCAGATAGGCCACTGTAACACTCTGCTGACTCATGCTGGTTATCGTACTTGTAACTCTGAAATGAAGATATTACAGAAATGATTAAGTGCCACTGTTGTGTACATTTTAAAGTATAGCTTCAGGAACAACACTCTCATTGACCATTTCCCACAGCCCTGACCTACCAATTATATGGCTTGGCCCTGCCAGGATTAAAAAAAAAGACTATATTAATGCATTTATGATGCACACACTGTCACAGCTTGCATTCTGTCTTAATTCTGGCTTTGCATGACTAAAAATAAAACAGGAGCAGCAGGGTTGCCAGACGTCCCTATTTGGGCGGGACTGTCCCGAGATCAGCAGCCTGATCCTGAGTCCCGCCCTGCCGGTTTTAATCCTGGCCAGCCTCCGCTTTGTTTTTTTTTTTTTTTTTTTGATTGGTCTGTATACCTGGCATACAGGCCAATCAAAAATCGCTAAACATGGAGCTTCTTGTGTTCCGCATTAAACAGAAGTAGCTCCGTGTTTAGCGATTTTTGATTGGCCCGTATGTCGGTATACGGGCTAATCAAAAATCGCTAAACACAGAGCTACTTCTGTTGAATGCGGAACTGCAATGTTCCACATTAAACACAAGAAGCTCCGTGTTTACATCTTTAATGTGGAACTGTGTTCTGCATTAAAGACCTTTTTTTTTTTGCTCTTCACTTTTTTTTCGTCCCTACCTTGCCGATACCAAATCTGGCAACCCTGAGGAGCAGTCATTTCATTGCCCACCACTACAGTTTCTGCTTTGATCCTTCCAGCATTAAAATACATCTGATGCACAGAGACAATTTTCACAGCCTGTATGCATATTGCTTACTCCCGCAGACATATTAGTTTTGCAAAGCAAGAATTACAACAGTCAATGGCCAGTTATTTCATTTTCACACTGACAAGACAGTCCCCCATCCCAATAGGCTACTGAAAGTACCTGGGTCGAAGCAAAACAGTAATGTAACTGCATCTTTCACATAAACATTATCCAGAGGTCAGCCCTTGTACTCAATCCATTTCACTCCATCCAAATGCACAGCAGTCTTATAAAAGTAATAAAGCCACTCATTTCATTTAATTTCCAACCAGCACCCCCCCCCCCACACTTAGTTCTGCAAAGCCAGAATTACACCAAAGCTACAGTGCCAAACATTTCATCCACAAACAGCCATCATATCAATTGCCAACCTAAAATATCTGCTGAACCTGCCTGGATTAAAATGAAAATATTAATGGCTGCATTAATTTAGTCTGTTGCACAGAAACGGTAGTTACTGGCTTGCACAACAGCTGACTTTACCCAAATAAACAGTTATCTTGCAAAGCCATAATTATGACAGTAAACAAGGCCAGTCACCTCAACCCCCCCCCCCCATTACCTAAGTAAAGTAGCTGTTTTTTACCTGTCAGGATTAAAGTACAAATAATAGTAACTGCTGCATTGTATACTTTCATTTTGTTGACAGAAGCATTAGCCATAGCTTGTGTGTGCCAGCCAAGTACACATTTCATTTTATCTATTTTACTTTTATTTACCTGAGTTTCTACAATGCAACACATTTTTATAAAACAAAAATCCCTTGTCAACAATGTCCAGGAAGAAAAGCTCAACATATTAGAAACATTTTTAAATGAGCATTCAGTATAGACAATGAAAAGATATGAAACATACATGAACAAGTGCAGACGTGTAGTGTTTAATGCTATTGATTTCTGTGGATGAAAACTACAGGCTATTATACCATGACCCCCCCAAAACGTGCACGCTGATTGGCCAGCGTGCACATTGTAAATCGAGTTATACTAATGGAAAAAGGTCCGGTCGCCCGGACTTTTTTCCATTAGTATAACTCTACTTTAAAACATTGTTCGCTATGTTAAATGGGTTTAACATAGCGAGACAGTTTAAAATAAGCAACGCACTTCTTCGTTGCTTATTTTCAAGCTGTCTCGAAATGTTAAACCCATTTAACATAGCTAAACAGTAAAAAGCAACGGAGATCTTGCTTTCTCCGTTGCTTTTGCCCACAGCTCTGATGTACTGCGCAGGCGTACATCAGAACTGCCGCGGATGCCAGACATCTGCGGAAGGGCAGTAAACAGGCATTATACTATGCCATTATTTAAGAAAAGTAATAGTTTCTTTTCTTAAATAATGTCATGGTATAATAGCAATAACCCACTTCTGGGTGTGGGTAATGCTGTATTTACCCACGGTTGGCTTTGTTTGGTCCCTCGGGCTTCGCCCTCAGGACCAGACCACGCCAACCGTGGGTAAATCCAGCATTACCCATACCCAGGCGTGGGTTATTGCTATATTATTTCAGAGATCTATTTCTGACACACAAATGATACAAAATGCCACAACAGATATCCTAACCACCATCAAAGCCAAACATTCTCAAATGCAGTAATTTCCTTATTTCTACGTGCAATATATTTTAAGCAATTATGTAATTTTCCAGAAAAGGAGGATCCACATGGAGCAGAACCAAAAAGCTTAAACAAATCTAACTCAGAGTACCAGTCCCAGACCAACATACCAAATGATATTCCAGGCATTCCATTTTACATGTACTGATTCTGAAGTACCACAGATACTGATTTAACAACTCAATGTATGTGTACGCTGCCTGTTTATTTATTTTTAGATTATTCTAATGTAAGCCCATGCATTCTACCCTAACTAAAAATGTTAATCTTATGTTTTTCATTTTCTTAGAATTATAGGTGCTCACAGACAATACTGCCAAAAAAAAAAGGAACTGCAGTGATAGTGCTAATGACACCCCCCGAAATACTATTACACTCAATCAGACCTCTTGTTCTGGGAAAATTGTTAGAGTACAACAAATGAGAAAAATATAAACACTTATTACTAGCAATATAAGTTTATTTCTTTTAAATGTATATATACATTTATATGTATGTATATATATATATATATATATATATATATATATATATATATATATATATAGACACACACACACACACACACACACACACACACATATACACCATTAATTCTGCTGTTATGGTCTTAAACACATTTGGGCTCTTTGTTAAGAGGGAAGCACACCAACAGCTGTTTTAGATAAATCCGTGTCACTTCAGTGTACCTTCCTGGTTAGCAGCAAGCAGTCAGATCAACACTAACCATTAAGCAATGACAAATATCACAGCAAAAGTACACTAAAACATGAAACATTAATCCTCAGTGCAGGTGCATGCCCCTGCTCTGTCATAAAACCATAAAAATCAGTCCTGTCTTCCTGCTGGGACAAGCGAGCTATTCATCTGACACAGACACACCATCTCCAACTTCATTCAAAAGTGTTAATCATTTTATGAGTTAAAAAGATATTTACTTTGGCCTGCTATTTTCTTAACATGGGGTGGGAATAGAATCTACAGCCTTCTGATCTTCCAGCATCAAATAAGGGTAGTTACCTATTCAGAGCTTAACACTGTGTATAATCTCTTATCTCTTGTATACTCTGCATCCTTCCTTTCTGTAAATGTTGGTGCCATCTAAAGTGGGTCTTGTCTGAAAAAGGCTCAATCCACCTACCACAAAGAGAAAAAAAAAACACAATGACCCATCATGATAGTATTCTTTACTCTAAGCATAACATATGCCAATGAATGTTTATCTAATCTAACTACCTCAGTATTGTTTTGGTAGATGTAGTAGCCTGAAGCTAGTGTGATTCATTGGAGTGCATTAAGCCATTGCAGTATATAGTTAATTATTAATTTGTTCATCTCCTTCTATAAAACCTTCTATATATGTCCCTCAACAAGTTACCTTACATTTTGCTACTTTAGGTGCAGAAACCAAGACTACAAAATGTGTAAACATTTATTCTTAGACGGGAAAAAAGGGTACTTTTCCATTAAACCCCTACCACTTTGTGCTGCTGTGTTTTGGTGGTATTGCTGTGTTTTGGAGAGTTTCAGCCAGAAACTAGTAGTCCATTGGTCGTTTTGGGCCAATTCCTAGCTCCTTTCAGCCCCCTGCTATAAAACACACTAAACACGCGTTTTCCAGCTTGTACCAACTCAGCACAGATCCTCGTGGTGGCCTGCAGAGTGATCCAAGCAGCAGAGAGCTAAAAGAGTGACTTTCTACCAGATATAAGTATTTTTTGTGGCTTTCCCACTGTTATTTAAGCTAGCGACTGCATTTCGCCTGTTTTACTGCTACTTTAAGTGATTTCTGCATTTTACACTGTTTATTGCACTTTAAGTTACTAATTGTTGCAAATTGTTTCTGTAGGCTACACACTAAAGTGCGCTAGCCGATTTACAGCATTTATAGCATTTACTGTCTGTTTTTTCCTTGTCTCTGTAATAAAACAAAAAATCTCTTGTTTTCCCGCCTTACTGAACTAGAGTAGTCCAGTTTCAGAGTTGCTGATCCCTGGGCTTTGTTTTTAGTTCCTGTTACTGATCCATTGCCTTATTAGGAAGGAGGGAAGTTTCTTTGCTTACCAGTGGGAGTGGGAAGCACTGAGCGGCCTTTTTGTCTGATTTGGTGAAGTTTCAGCCAGAAACTAGTAGTCCATTGGTCGTTTTGGGCCAATTCCTAGCTCCCTTCAGCCCCCTGCTATAAAACACGCTAACGCTGTAAGCTGATTTAGCTGAGTTACCACTGTTGCACACAAGATCAGTGCCGGTTAAACAAGGTTAAACTATTTGGGCCATCTAAATTCCACTCTTCCAATTTTCCCTTAGAACTACCTTCCTCGAGCTGTACTGCTGATCTAACCAGCATATCCTATAACTGAAAAGTTCATCTCTACTTGATTCCCAAGTAGACTATTCTCTATCTGTAAAGCCTAGCACTTACTCCTACAGTACTTGCACCTTGATAAAGCACTCTTATTATAGATAGTACCCCACCAGCCTAAAACCCACTTCCCCGAGTCCTTTGAAAGTCTCTTTATCTACTACTTCTAGTATGTCGAGGATCAGTTGCTAGTGTCCTCTCCAGCTCAACTGGTGAACCTGGGAATATTGAGGCAATGTTACAATTGCCTCATGTACACAGACAATCCTCTCCTTCTCCCACAAAACACAAATACATGCGAGAGATGCAACTATACGGCCAAACTGGAGGCTGAGCTCTCTCAACATAGGACTGGCAAGACCAGACAGGAGGAGAAGGTAACCACACACAATACATACCCAGTCACACATGGTACCATCACAACTTCAAATCATACACATACTCACACAAAGACATACTCAGAGGCTCTGATCAAAAATTTACCAAAACAGCAGAGGCCACCAAAGCAGACACCCAAACAACTACCACCTCACGACCCAACACATGCAACACATAGACCACACAGTCAGAGTGTCAAACAGTCACAGCCCTTAAGGCCAAACAAAATGCCAGACACACTTGTCATTGGTGATTCCATAGTCAGACACACTGACGTCCCACTCACCAGACTGAGTAAAGAGAAGGTCACAGTAAGTTGCCTGTCGGGCGCTAGAATCCGCCACATAGCGCAAGCACTCAGGTCTCTCAACAGCAGGTACAAGTACGACTCAGTCATTGTCCACGCTGGTGTCAACGACCTGAGATGTACCTCCTTGGACTACATGAAAAGGGACATCGAGGAGCTCTCTGATTATGTAGCCCAGGCAGGTATGACCCTGACCTTGAGCAGTATCCTACCTTCACCTAGAATGATGCCACAATACAGTGATAAGATGATCAGCTTTAATAATTGGCTTAAATTCTGGTGTCATTCAAAGGGGATCCAATGTCTGTCTGCCTGGGATGACATGCTGGACAAGCCACACTGCTTCGCAAGGGACGGCTTGCACCTGTCACCCCTGGGCTTCTGGATTTTGGCAAAGGCTCTTGCCACCCCCATAGTGCCTTTTTTAGGCAAGGCTCAAATTCTAAACCTACCACCCTAGAACACCAAAAAGAAAAAAAACTAAGGGTAATGCTGCTCAATGCCAGAAGTCTCAATCTCAAGATGCACGACTCGAGGCCCTTCTCAATATGGAGAACATCGATGTCTGTGCTGTGACAGAAACCTGGTTCAAGGCTCCTGAGAGCACCCCAGCACTAACAGGTTTCACCTCATATCATGCGTTCCGGCCCCAAAATCCGGACAACACAAAGAAAGGAGGGGGGGTGTCCATATTCATAAAGGACACCCACACCTCAAGGTTGGTGGCAACGCACAATGCATCGGAGACCATCCAGGTGCAATTAACCATAGGCAAGACTGCTCTGCAATTTGTAGCATGTTACAGGCCACCCTCTCAAACTCAGGAACCTCACATGGCCTTCCTGAAAACATTGGAGGATAAATGTATCTCCAAACACCATCATACTAGGTGACTTCAACTACCCTAATATAGACTGGGAACACTACTCAAGCCCGAACACTCTAACCCAAAGATTCCTGGAGTTCATAAACTCAAATGCCATGGAACAACTAGTCACCATCCCCACAAGAGGAGAAAACATACTTGATCTCATCATCACGAACATGGGATCAAAATGTTCAACACCGAAGTATACCCTCACTGGTGAGAGCAGATCATAAACTAATCTCGCTGGAGGTCCTCATCCCGCCCCCACCTGAAACAAAAAAGACCACAGTGAAAAACTTCTCAAAGGCCGATTTCACACTTCTAAAAACTAGTGTGGTCTCCTTTAAGGCCCCTGAGCCAGTGGTAAACATTACTCAAACTGCTGAATCACTTACAAATGCCTTCTACCAGCACCTACAGGACTGCATGGATCAGGCAATCCCAAACAAAACTAAGACTCTTTGTACCAAAGGCAAGCATCCAGTCTGGTGGACCCCAGCCATAAACAAGCTCTACAACAAAAGGAGGAAGCTACTACAAGATAGAGCAAAATCCTTAAAAGGTAAGACACCTTTGATCATTATAAGTAAAAAGCTAAGAGCTCTCATAAAATCATCCAAGGCAAATTTTGAGAGAAAAATCGCCAAGGACTCTAAAGAGAATCATAAGGCCTTCTTTTAGCTGTGTTAGAAACCTAGGAGGAAACTCCCAGATATGCTCAGAATTAGTTCAAAATGATGTGAAAATTACTGAACCTACACACATTGCTAACATACTGGCTGACAGGTTCAGTGCAAACTTTTCCCCCCCTCCCCCCCAAAAGGAAAGATATCTGTTCCAGAGGATTGTAGCCCCCCAAACATCTCCAACGCCCAGGTGAGAACTGCCCTCACTAAGGCAAAAAACACAGCATCCATGGGACTGGATGGTGTCGCCGGCTGTGTGTTTCACGAACTCAATGAGGAATTAAACCCACAGTTAGGACAGCTGTTTAATCTTAGCCTCACCTCAGGATACGTACCCAAGGAGTGGCGCACGGTGACTGTGGTCCCACTTCATAAGGGCGGTGCCTCCACAGACCCTGGAAATTACCGCCCCATTAGCTTGACAAGCCTTATCTGCAAAGCCATGGAGAGGATCATAATGGAACTCATAAATAAAGACATAGGGAACTTGCAGACTTTGGATCCAACCCAGTTTGGCTTTGTCAAAGGCAGATCCTGCCTCTTAAACTTGGTTGACTTTTTCGAGACTGTCACCAAGGCCATTGATGAGGGAAAGGCAGTCCATACAGCCTACCTTGACCTGGCAAAGGCCTTCGATACAATACCCCACTCAGGTATCATTGAAAAACTCATCAGCTTAAATGTAAACCAATACATCACAAGATGGGTTGCAAACTGGCTAAGTGACAGAACCCACAGGGTCAGAGTTGCTGGAGCCATGTCAGACTCAAAGCCTGTCACAAGTGGTGTCCCACAGGGCTCAGTCCTGGGTCCACTCTTGTTCGGCATCTACTTTTCTGAAGTACAAGCAAACACAGGAGGGTTATGGCTGACAAAGTTTGCAGATGACTGCAAACTGGGCGCCATAGTCGAAAACACATCTGACACAGATATCCTCCAGAAGGGCCTCACAGAAACGGATAACTGGTGCCAGAGCCATGGCCTGAAGTTAAACGCCAAAAAATGCATAGTCATACCCTTCGGGAAAAACAAGGTTACCCCTAGCTACCATATAGGTGGCAATCCACTGAGCACAGAAAAAGTCATCAGGGATCTGGGGACCCAGGTTGACAGTAGCCTTTCGTTTGACACTCATGTTGCTAAAGTAGTTAGGAAAACCTTCTATATCGCCCACCTGATCATGAAGGGATTCACATCTAGATCAAGGGAGGTCATCGTCCCCTGTACTCATCACTCATTAGACCTATGATTGAGTACAATGCCCGTTCGAATGTATCTGACCAGACACCTGCTGCAGCTTGAAAGGCCCCAAAAGTTCCTCACCAAAAGGATAAAGGGTCTCAAAAATATGTCTTATGCTGCCCGACTGAAAGAACTCCAGCTCTATTCAGTCTCATACCGCTTGCTCAGAGGTGACCTGTGCCTGACATATAAGGCCACGTCAAACCCAGATTTGATGAATATGCTTCACCTCAAAAAATCTAGATCCCTCAGAACCACAAGGGCGGGAGACTTAAACCTTGACACGGTTATAAATAGAACATGCTGGAGGGACAGATTCATCACCCAGAGACTCCCTATGCTGTGGAACAAAATCCCGGTACATGTGAGGCAGAGCACCTCTCTGGCCTTGTTCAAGAGGAATCTTGACCAATGGATGGGAGATTGCAGATATACCCCAGGGATTACTTCAGTGTCACTGCTTGACAGAGGCACAGCAAAATGATAGGCATAGTTTTTAACTATGGGCTAGGCTTATAAATGCCCTTGGGCAGATAGCCTAGTATGAACCTATGAACCTATGAACCTATGAACAATTGGAGTTGACTTCACCCTGAAAGTTATCAACTGGGATAGTAATACATTGGTTTGGTTACAGTTGTGGGATATCGCAGGTATGTAGACAAGGTTTAGTCCAGTTCGATAGTTATTGCCGCCTAAGTCAAGCAGTTGGTAATACAGTTATTCTGTAGAGCTGGACCCAGTGGCATCTCTGAAAACTTTGACATGTCTGTCTAAATTTTCAGTACAACTTTTGTCATTCAGCATACTTCTAGGCTTTCTTGGAAAGTGCTGTCATATACCTATATACCTTTTTATACTGGAAAACAGTTGCTGCATTGTGCAGTATATTTTAAGGGACTGTGGCTTCTTGAACTTTGTAGAAAATAATTACAACAGTTAGCCATGTACAACAGTGAACTGTTGACATCTTATTTCAAATCAGAATTAAGGTGATTGCTCACTTGTATTTTGTGGGAAATCTGCTTTAGGTATACTTAATCAGGTATTATGAGGTTTTCTGTTTTGCACAATGAGAAATGCCAAAGCAGTCCAATAATTGCATTGTGATTTACATTTAGTCTTCTGCCACTTTGCGCTTGCTTTTCTTTTTGACAGAAAGTGCTAGGATTTGCTCATTAGACAGGTTGAAGTTACCCAGCATCAAAAATGCTCCATGCCATTATACGTTTTGTGTATTTTGAAATCATTGTGATGATCGGCTGAGTAATGTAGTGATATCAGTCTCATTTTGCAACAGTGTCTGTGCAGAATAAGGTAGGGTCATTTGTTGTGGCTAGCAACACCAAGATGGTAAGTTGCAATACAAGTTGTGGAATGTAGTTTTTTGTGAAATGTCCGTACATATTACAAGTAGTGGTACGGTGTCCTGTATCATACATATAACGTATTAATTGCTACCTGTGGTTTTAAAACTGGTAATAAGAGTGATGAGGAAGGACATGTCAAGCTTTTTGTAAGCGAACATGACACAGCATTACATTGGAAGAAACTGAAATAGTTGTTAGCAAAACCCTTGCGTTTACAATTACATTGCTTTGCAAAGATTTCTCCTGTGTATCAGGTTTTGGGGAGCTGTAATTGATATTTCGCCCATATAGGTGAAATATGCAAAAACAAAACCAGTGGCAAGTAGCAGGGGTTTAAAGGAAAAGTACCAAAAAAGACAGTACATTTGCTAGCATACTTTTAAAGTGGTAATTTTTATCTATGCTCAAAACCACAAAAAAACTTGGACTTTAAATACGCTGCCCTGGGTGCCAAACAGTCATTATGAGAGTCCAATCAAGACAAAATGAAGTGAAGAAAAAAATATTTCAGTGCATTAGCTACATGGCAGCTTACTTAATATCTAGATGCAAAACATAGGTTGTGAGGCATGGAAAAAAATTACTTTTCAAATACATTACTGCAATGCCAGTCAAAATCAAGTATAAAAAAAACAAACAGCACTTAAACCACTCCACTACTTAGTTCTCCTAACCACCTTGCACTGCAGTTCTAATTATAATTTATATTCAGGCTCAGCTTTATAAAAGTACCAAGTAGCATGCAGCCAACATGCATTTTCTGAGTAATAACAGTATAAAACTATGACAGAAAACCAGAACATTATGCAAAATCAAGGACAGATGAAAAGCCATGACTGTACTTGTGTCTACCTTAGACGTGCGGATACTCTATCTACACACTTACATTACATAACTGTTCCTTGTGTGAAAATAATGCTTAATGCATGGGCAGTCATACTTCTGTATTTTATTATAGTCAAGCATTGCCATGCAACAGAGAAATGGGAAATATATAATCGGTGCTGAACATGTAAAAAACAGTACTTTCCTTGTGTTTTTTGAAAAATATTGGAGAGAAGATACTTTTAAACATACTGGCTGGGGTTTACTGTGAATAATTGCATCTTGTTTAATCAGCACACAATCATTCAATCCCAATTTGCCCACATTTGTGACACATCCAAAGTCACTACATGGGAGAGTGGGGTAAAAGAAGTATGTCATAATTTTAAATGTCTCTGCCTGATAGTGATAGCCCTGACACATTTGTCATACTCTCAACCTCAGAGCAAGAAATCTGGACAAATCCATAAATATTTTATTATTTTATTTATTTATTTTCATTTGTTAACCACAGCCGCAGTGGTGCAGCAGTTAGAGTTGTCGCCTCATAACAAGAGGTTCTCTCATTCGATTCTCAGCTGGAGAGCCTTCTGCATAGAGTCTGCATGTCCTCCCCACAATCAAATGACATTAAAGACATGCAGGTAGGTGCAAGCATGAATGGGCATGCCTTCGTTGAAGGTTGGGCGTCAGGCTGACAACTCAGCACCGTAAAAATCCACTGGCAATCATGAGTGGACCGGAGTTCTGCTGTGGTGACACCTGACCAGGAAAAGTCAAAAGTCTTGATGATTTTCATTTGTTAACTGGGTAGTGTATGACTGGGCCCTAGGGCCCATTTTCAGCAGAGACCCGGGGAGAAAAGCTCCAAAACTGTATAAAAGACTTTACAGCAAGCAAGGGAAACTTAATGAGCATAAAAAGAATAAAATAACGTACATATACAAAATTAACAGTATGTCAAAACTTATACCAGTATATACAGAAGGAGTCAGAGTACCTACCTATGAACCTATCACTCCTGGGATCACTTCTATGGCCCTGCTGGACAGAGGCTCAGGAATCTAGTCTAAAAGGGAGGTGAAAGCCAACATATTCTGGCTAGGCTTATAAATGCCCTAGGGCAGATAGCTTAGTACCTAACTATGAACCTATGAGTACAAATATACATATATGAATTGTAGCATCAGAGGTAATATTATGCACAGAGATTTTAAACACTGTATAGAAATTAATAGTAAAGAGAAACAAAAAAGTGGAAAATCGGAAACTCAAATGTCTGTCATTATTTTCTAACTTCAGTCTTTAATGATTTGCCACTAATTTGCCAGAAAACCACAATTTTATGAAAAACGGACCTAGGGATATATATTAATGTGCTTCAGTGATTATGACACAATTATTAAGGGTTATGAATGTTATTAAGGGTATGTGATTATATGATGAATATGAAATAATTTTTATTAATATATTTTTTCCTTAATATATTTTTATACATTTTTATATATATTTTCATAATATATTTTTATAATTGATTTCTTATATTATTTCATATTTAATGAATTATTAATGAATTATTGAAGGACGTGATATGCTAACTTTTACTAGCTCTTTTAAGTTTTTGTTGCATAGGATGTGTTGTCATTATGACTCATTTTATAGGTGTATAAATTTTAGTGTTTTCCAAGTGATTAGTATTTGGTCTGAAGAAGCCCACATGGGTGAAAGCGCTAACCGGGTTTGCTCTGAGAATAAACTGACTTTTCTTTAATATCTTGTTTGTTGGATGTTTCACTTCGAAGCTGAGGAATTCATTTTTGAGAACTGTTTTTGTATAGCTGTGGATTGCTCCTGTGCTTTTTGCTGTTTTGTTATAAAAATATATATTTGGTTTGTTTCCTCATACCTGCTAATATAGTTCCCACATACCAAAAACTTACCCTTAACTCTCAAATAATGTACAGCATCAAAGAAACACTCAAATTCCCCTGAAATAATTCCATGAAAGAACTAATCAGCACACTGAAACAAACCCTAAAAGTGGTGAACATTCCACAACAAATACACAACATTATGGTGAAAAGATCTCAGATGAGCATTTTCTGAAAAGAATGCTTTATGCATGGGCAGTCATACTTCTGCATTTTATTATAGTCAAGCATTGCCATGCAACAGAGCAATGGGAAATACATAATCGGTGCTGAACAAGTAAAAAATCAGTACTCTCCTTGTGTTTTTTGAAAAATACTGGAGAGAAGGGATATTTTTAAAGATACTGGCTGGGGTTTACTGTGAATAATTGCATCTTGTTTAATCAGCACGCAATCATTCAATCCCAAAACCCCACAAATCCTGGGGAGGTAACCACTGAAAACATCAGTTCAAAGAAGGGGGGCAAGACCAATGCCTGAAATATATCAGTAGGTTTTCCTTTTATCTGATTCAAGCACTTGTAATTTAGGAATGGAGTAACTAATTTTCATTTTTGTAGTTATATCAAAACAAAATAAACCAAGGCACAAATGTTCACACGAAGTCCAAAAACTCTTTTTTAAGTACTCGAAAGCTTGCGAATAAACTCTCCTTCGTGTGGACTTTTGTGCCTTGGTTTATTTTGTTTTGCATTTACTTGGACTACTGAGGTACATTTAGCTGTTTCTCCTGCTATTCTGTGTAGTTATATAGCCACATTTCTGGTTCACACCCTCATTACAGTTATTTACAACAATAGATATAAAAACAACCTACGTCAGCACCGGTAACATCAACAATAACATAGTTCAGCTTGAGGTCTGGCTATGTTAATGCCAAAACACTCTCCAGTATATACCAGAAACTGCCATGCTTTGGAAGAGTAGTGTACTGTATAGTGGTGTACTAAGTGCAGAAAATAGAACTGACAACTCAAAGATGCAGATGTGTATTATTGGTTAAGTGTCAGCAGAGTTAAAAGACTTATTTTACTGCAAGAAAAACAGATGCAGTAATACATGAAAAAAATTCTGAATCTGAAATGTCAGCAAAATAAGTTGCCTCCATTAGAAACTAAACAAAACAAGTTGCCTACATCATAATACTGATGCAAGAAATTTTAAGCATCCACAGTCACACATTTCAGTTTGCCAATTGATTATAATGTGTTAATGCAATCAATGCATACATACCAAGAAAGAAGAGTAATGCAAGTCAGTCAGCTCACTCAGCTGTCATCTTAGTGCCTTCTTTCACTAGTGTGTCAGTCTGATTGAATGAAGTTAGGTTAGGATAATCTCTGTATCATATCCATAATATAACTGCTGAGTACGTGACTGCGGACATTGCAGTCCGAACCCCTTCCATTTCTATGCGGTTACAAACTGCATAGACTTCTGGGCATCACACTGATGCCTTCTCTCCTTAATCTGGATGGCTTTTACAGCAGTCCGGATTTACAGAAACTCTTTTTTTTTTAAAACCCAGAACTCGCCAAGCATGCGCAGTTCCAGGACTTCAACGAGTCAGTCACTAAGTAAGTATACATACAGTAGTAGTAGTACTGTATATAATATAACAAATAGAAAAAATAAATATCTTATTTTTAAAAATGTTTATTTTTCCTTTCTTACTGGGGGGCTGCAGTCCTGCAGTCCGATGGGACGAGCCACCAATAGCATTCTCCCATATTTCTGAGAGTGAAGTGCACTAATTGGCCAATGTTGTTTATTCTTATGAAGTCCAGTAATCTCTGTGCCTGCATACGTGAGGCCATGTAGGATTCTCAGTCTATTTGGAGGTAATTAAAGTCTCCCATGAGTAGGGTGTTTGGTCAGATAGTAAGTTTCTCCAGTAGGTCTAAGTATGAGCCGAGTTTCTTGGGATATGGAGGGTGACCTATATCTAGCTAGGTTATGGTACAGGATTTTATCTATGGTGATCTTCACATGGAGAAACGTCAGTGTATCATCCTGTTTAATCAACTTAGAGGTATGCTTGCTGTTGATGTATTTTGAGACACCTCCACCTTTAGCTCCTGTCTGGTCTAAAAGTGTGGAAGACGCTGAAATCTTGCACTGCCGGGTGTTCTCTGCAGTTGCAGCTTTAAACCATGTCTCTGTAACTGCACAGATGTCTCTTTTCCCCACAGTGAGGAGGGCTTGAAGGAGGTGTGTTTTTTGTTTAGGCTCCTAGCATTGAGTAGTTAACACCTTGAGGTTCAACTACGTTGATTTTGCTATGTCAGTAGGTTTGTCAATTTGGTATTTCCTAAAAAGGCTGTATGGGGGTGGATAAAGTTTTAGCCAATATTTGAAAGCCTAGCAAGGACAGGTACAGACCATCCCTGGCAAAGCAATGTGGCCTATTAACTATGTCCTCCTATGCTGACAAGTACTGGATCCCCTTAGAATAACATGAGAAATTCAACCAATTATTAAAATCAATCATTTTTTACTCATATTGTGGCATCATCCTCAGTGAAGGTAATACGCTGCTCAATGCTACACTCATAGTAGCAGTAGACACATAGTCTGAGAACTACATAACGACTCTCTCCATATAGTCCAGGGAGGTACGTCTCAGGTCATTTACACCTACATGGACTATACTAGTACCTGTGGCATAATGACTTGAGTGCATGCATAAATTGGCAGATTCTGGTTCCAGATAGGCAACTAACCATGATCTTCTCCTTGTCCAGCCTGGTTAAAAGGACATCAATATGTCTTAAAATGTAACTCCAGGGACTGCCTTGGGTCACACATTTTTCAACATGTTTACTTTAGACATATCTGTGGGAATGGGGAATGGTACCTACTTTTCAGTGATGTAATAAAGCTAGTTGTCACAACAGAGGATGGATGAGAAGTGTCTAGCAAAAGGTCTGCTTTGAAAAGGCTGATCAAGTGGGCAGAAACATGGCAACTGAAGCTCACTGCAAAGAATTGCAAAGTATTATACTTAAGCCATAACATCCCTGGTATGAATATTATCAGGAAGCAGTGGAAATTCTAGCAACAAAGTATGAAATAGATCTGAGGGTGCTGGTAACACCTGAACTGGATTACCAGAAGCAGAGTCAGAGGGCGGTAGAAGCTGCAAACAGAATGCTGCAGTTTATATTCAGGGGGATGGACTACAGAAAAAAAGGTAAAAATGTCACTATGCAGCCCTATTCAGAATACTCCTTGAATACTGTGTGTACTTCTGGAAGCCATACAAGGAAAGAGACGTGAGTTTGCTATAAGGAATCCACCAGAAAGATCCCTAGGATGGCAATAAGATCATGATGTTGGTGCATAAGATCACATCATAAAGATGTTAAAATCTCATCCAGAGCGTATATGGGGAAAGGATGAGGCACAAACAGTAGAGTTCAGGGACTAACTATTCTCTGAACTACCATAAAGTATTTCTTCAGTGAAAGGGCTGTAGACCAACTGAATACTCTTCCAGAAAAGATGGTGCTGAGATCATACACAAAGATGTTCAAGACTGCATGGGGCAGATAGACAATGGGTAAGGTGGTAAGTAGGGAGGCAAAGTGTTTGAAAAATTAGCAGACCATCCTAGGTTGGTTAATTGCCTTCTTTTGCTATCAAGCAAATATAATGTAATACAAACCAATAGTACTTTCCAACAAGCCACCACTAAAGTTGCAAATGGAGAGGTGCTTGGATGTAGAAAAGGTGACATAACTGATATAAAGCCACAAACTGTTATACTTGTGTATAGGCAGCATGAGAAAACCAGTGCAGAGTACAATATACAGTTCCTGAACTCCCATCTTTGCAATGACAGTCAATATAGATATAGCTTAAAAATGTCAAAGAAAAAAATTCAGTGATTATGGATACATGAGATTTGGTTTAATGAACTTGTATAGCTGAGAAATGTTAACTGGGAGACAATATCTGAGTAAGTCAAATCAAAATAGTCAGGTTCAGAACAGTCAATGAAAGGAAACATAGAATTATAAGATAAAAATTAATTTTCACAGTGTATGAAGGATTCTCCTAACAGTAGGTCTTTGAAAGCTTTGAGGTGACAGACTGTGCATGAATTCACCAATTCAAATAATATGATTAAAGATTTTTCTTTCTGTGACAGATGGGAAGAATTGTGGCATACAGCTTATTGTATATGTGGGGAAGGCACAGACAAAGTGGGTCTAGTTGCTTTATGTGCTACTACAGTCTGTACTGGCATGTTTTGGAGAGTATTCACTTTTTCTGTTTCAATTAATCGAGTACACCAATAGCTCACCTGCTTTATGGATGAAAACCCTTCCTACCTTTCCCAATGCACAATAACTAGTCTACAGTGTTTTGCATTACACATTGAAATAAATGAAGTAAGGATCACCATCCATTGGGTGATGCCTCCTATTATCATCAATAATAGGACTTCCCTGGCTCCTAGTGTCAGCTCTTAAGCACCATACTGAAAACCCTTCCCTCTCCATCCCTTAATTGTGATACTGGAACAAAGATACAATGTAGCAACTATGTAAGTGTATAACGACAATGTTAAAACCACTTCATATTCAAATATCTCACTTTTACTTCCACTTAAAACATAATACAACATCATATCTTTAATTCTAGGATATGTTTGAATCATGTGACTTATAGGGTATATATACTGGGTAAATGAATGATTACTTTGTCTGATGAAGTCTTGTTAATTTAGATGAATGCACTTATCTGTTGTCTGTATCGAAGTCATTTTAAGATACCACATTGATTTTAAACATTATAAATAAAAATACTTCCAATTTTTGCTTTTTCAAACATTATTTCTGCTTCAACTTTTATCCATCATCTATGAACCTTGCAAATCATTTTCCATGTATTTCTGATTGTACCAGACCTGTATACTGATTACCACGAGTATGAATCCTAGTCACTGATTAATGCAAGGCTTAGCTTGGGCAATTGTCTTAATTGACTTGTGTTTCCTTCTTTTTTCATGTGTATTATCTTTCTCTCATCCTGTTGCATTTACTTATTACTCCTGAATTATGTCTTTTTTTCTATAAACTTCAATGCTTTCTGTTTTTAAAAGCACAGTGGCTTTTCTTACCATTTGACTTTATTGAGTCACTTCACATGTGTGGTGTTGGGTGTGTGAAAACAACTAGTTTCCCCACCAGTTCTCATATAGGTCCTTTCTTTTATTGTTGTCTGCTAATGCTTTTCTTTAGCACTTTCCCATGTTGCCACTTAGTTCATCTAAAGTTTAGTACTTTCATTTTGATAATGGCATGACTGCAGACATTAATGGTGAACTCTACTATTTTTGTTGCTTCTTCCTTGCTTCCAAATTCCATAACTAAAATCTTCAGTTTTCTCTATTTCAGAGTACATATTCACAATTTTTTCCTTCCAGGTGGATTCTAATACAATTGTCTAAAGTCTGCTCCATTCAGAGACTTAAGTATAGAGGTATAGCCCTTGGTTTACATATCATTTTGTTACCCCTTTGAGAGAAACTCTAAAAATTACTGACATTTAAACAAAATGCGAGGAAAATTATTTATATAAAGCTGTTTGAATGACTCTAATCAGAGAGATAAAACTAAGGAAAGCCAGAGGAACATGGGTTGTGAAGAGAGAGGTCCAGAGGCCCCCCTGTGAGAGTGGAGAAGAAACACTTTCTCCAAAGGCTGCATACCAGTGGACGTGGCACCTTAGTGACTGAGAATGGACTAGGACCAGAGACTTTGTGGTGATTTTTCTTTTATTCATCACATGAGCAGTCCAAATCTTTTGAAAAATGCCCAGATTCCTGTCTTACATTTTAAGTTTGTTCCTTATAAAATTTGTGATTTTCTGGCAAATCGCTAAGGATTGAAGTCACTAAATAATGACACAGATTTGAGATACAGGATTTATATTCTTCAAAAATGCATCCTAACATAAACCCTGTTATTCTAGCAACTTTCTAAGCTTATAAAACAATATTTCTGGGCCTTTGTCCCCCATTATTTTAGGATTTGTCCAGATTTATTGCACTGAGAAGTTGAGAGGTATGAGTACTATTCAAACATTATAGGTTCATAGGTTCATAGGTAGATACTAGGCTACTGGCCCTAAGGCCTATATAAGCCTAGCCAAAAGGTACCCTGGCTTTCGCCACCCAAGAAAATTATTTTCCTGTGCCACTGTCGAGCAGAGCCACAGAAGTGATCCTCGGGGTGAATTTCCTATCTCCCATCCAATCATCAAGATTTTTCTTGAAGAGAGCTAATGAGGAGCTTTGTTTGATATAGGTAGGTAGTTTATTCCAGGGTATAGGAAGTCCCTGGGACAGGAATCTATCCGTCCAGCATGTTCTGTTTATTGTGGTGACAAGGTTTAGGTCCCTAGAGCATGTAGCTCAGAGGGATTGGGCTTTCTTTAAGTGGAGCATGTCCAAAAGCTCTGGGTTTGACACAGTTTTGTGTGTTAGGCAGAGATTGCCTCTGAGTAGGCGATATGCGACGGAGTAAAGCTGCAGTTTTTTTAGATGGCCTGCTTAGGGCATCTGTTTGAGTCTAGTAATCCTCTTTGTGAGGTATTTCTGTGGCCTTTCCAGTTGTTGTAGATGTCTTGTGAGGTACATACCAAAAGGGGCGTTATACTCTATAATGGGTCTAATAAGTAACAAGTAGAGGGGAACAACGACCTCTTTTTTCCTGGATGAGAAACATTTTGTGATGAGGTGTGCCATGTAGAAGGATTTCCTGACTACTGTGGCAATGTGATTATCATGTCCCCCTGTGTCCCAAGGTCTTTTATCACACTTTCGGTGTTAAATAGACTACCGCCTATGTGGTAGTTCATGGGTACAGAGTTTTTACCAAAAGGGATGACAATGCACTTTTTGGCATTGAGCTTGAGGCCATGGCTTTGACACCAGGCTTCTGTCTCAGCGAGGCCCTTTTGTAGGATGTTAACATCTTTTGGAATTTTGATTATGGCTTCTAGTTTGCAGTCATCTGCGAAGTTCATTAGCCAAAGATCTTCTGTGTTAGCCTGTACTTCAGAGAAGTAGATACCAAACAGGAGAGGACCCAGGGCTGAACCCTGTGGTACTCCACTTGCCACTGGTCTGAAGTTGGATTTGGAGTCTGCTACTTTCACAGTGTGGGTTCTGCCAGTAAGCCAGTTGGCAATCCATCTTGTGACATAGGGATTTATACCTAGTCTAGTGAGTTTATCTATAATTCCAGAGTGGGGGATGGTGCTGAAAGCCTTGGTGAGATCTAGATAGGCTGTGTGAACCACCTTACCCTCATCTATGGCTTTGGTGACCGCTTTGTTTCAACTGCAGATACTGTTTAGGTTGGTGGTTAGGTTTTTACTTTTAAGTTCCTTACTTTTTTATAACTCTGTGTTTTGTATGCGTGAATGTGCATCTATATATATATATATATATATATATATATATATATATATGTATATATATATATATATATATATATATATATATATATAAATATATATATATATATATATATATATATATATATATATATATATATATATATATATATATATATATATATATATATATATAGATATAGGGTTCCTATCAGCTGACCAAAGACAAGGTTAGCAAATGCGACTTGGTCAAGCTGTAAATGCCAAAACTTCAAAATATCAAAGCGGCATGTAAGTGAATTCTTTCCCTGGGAAAGAATTTGCTTGGCCACTTCGGTAGTTTGCCATTTTTCAGCACTGTAGTGCAGTCTTGGAGTTGGTATATTTAAGTGTGGGGGGGGGTGAAGCCCCCCACTTAATATCATGTGTTTTCTTTTTTTTTTTTTTTTTGTTGGAACAGCGATTTTTTTCCATTGGAAAAAAATCGCTGCTCTGACAGTTCAGTTTTGTAAGCTTTTGGTTACATGGGGTCAATTAATCACCATTCGCTAACCTAAGCATTCAGTAATCTAATATAGACCCTATATATATATATATATATATATATATATATATATATATATATACACACACATATATATATATATATATATATATATATATATATATATATATATATGCACACACATTTATTTTTTTGCTATGAATTTTTGTAAGCTAAAAATATTTTAACGTCAATGTTCAAATGCTTTGTTGACTATATGAACTATGTTCCTGCACTATGTAAAATGCATCCATTTATGACCTGCTGAGCATGGACTTTATACTTACTACAGCCATTTACTACTTTGTAGTCACTAAGAGGCAGTCATACCTAAGCGGTGTCAAAAGTACTTCAAAATACCTTTGACAGCTAAACTGATCCTATTGGTACTCAACATCTAATTATATTTGAGTGTGGCAGTCTTTAAAGTTTCAGTATTTGAGTATGTCTTGTTTGTAATATTGTAAAGTTGTACCATATTTCACAATGAGTTTTTCTCATAGCTCAGTCATATCTGAAATTTGTGATATTTGGTTATACAACAGTTAAACTGCTGTAAATAAAATGACAAACTATTTCTTGTGATTCTTTTTTACAAATGTATTTATTTATTTATTTTATTTTACATTTGTTGCCCGGGATAGTCCGACTGCATACATGTCCATTTTCAGTGGAGGCCCGAGGAGAAAAGCTCCAAAGGATTTAATACAGAGAAAGAGACTTAAATACAACACATTAAAGTACATTAATTTACAGTCATATTGCCACATAAAGTACAGGACATCTGACAAGCTTTACATCTGGAAGTTTTGCTTACGAAACAGTAGGATTAATTTGACACTTAACTAAAAAAGAATTGTTAAACATACATAGGTGTACCAGTGTTACCAGGTATTAATCAGGCCTGGTACAGGGGCAGAGCCAATGAGTTAAGTAGTACTGCTTGAGGGCTTTCTTAAATTTAGAAAGGGTAGTGTTTATTGTAATGTCTTGAGGTAGTGAGTTCCAAGCTTTGCCTGCAGAGTTGGCAAACGTGGGTTCCCAGCTAAATTATTAGCTATAGTGGTTTGGATTACAATTCTACTGGATGATCTGAGTGATCTTTTGTTGGAGTGAGGTCTGATGATATTACTTAAGGCAGGGGTATTGTCAGGTATTGTCAGGTTGGTTAAGAACTTTGAAGGCCACAATGAGTTGGTTGTACTGAATTTGCCTTGATAGCTCTAGCCATCCTAAATATTTTAGGTTTGTGCAGTGATGTGTTCTGTAGGGCAGCCAGGTGGCAAATCTAGCTATGCTGTTATAGCAGGCAGAAAGTCTGTTGAGTTCTGTTTTGTTTAAGTTGGCCAGTATTGGGGAGGCATGGAAGAGGGTAGGGAGGAGATGGGAGCGGGCAATAGCAGTCCTAGCTGGTGGGGTTAGGAATGATTTTATTCTATATAGTGAGCCCAGTTTTTTATTGATGGTTTTTATGGTTTTATTCACATGGACATCAAATGTAAGATTATTATCTATGATTACCCCAAGTAATTTTGTATGGATTTCTGGGGAGATAGTGCCATTTTTAGAGGTAATGGAGAAGGATATCATTGGCGATTTTTGCGTGGGAGAGGAAAATAGCAGTTTTGTTTTATTAGGGTTTAGAAGAAGACAATGGTCAGCAAGCCACTTTTCAAACAGGTTGAAAGTTGACTGAGTACTTGCTTGAAGTTCATCCTGGGTGGTACCAGTGCAGATAAACATAGAGTCGTCTGCATATTGTAAACATCTGGCCTTTGGAATGACATTATAGAGATCGTTAATAAATATGGAGAATAGCAGTGGACGCAGGATGGACCTCTGTGGGACCCCTATGGTGTTGGGAAGGAGGTTAGATAGATTATTTTGCCATAGTACTCTTTGTTGTCTATTGTGTGGATAGGATTGGAGCCATTGAAGGGAGTGGTTACCCAGGAACATGTTAGTCAGGGTGTGGATTAGCAGTTGATGGTTAACCATATCGAACGCTTTGGAAAGATCCAAGAATAGTGCTGAGGAGAGTTTGTTATTGTTTCTGTTATGATAAATATCATTGGTGAAGGAGAGGAAGGCTGTGGTAGTGCTATGATGTGGTCTAAAACCATGCTGAGATTTAACCAGTAGATTATTATGGGTTAGGAAGTGTAGAAGTTGTTTGTGGACACATTTTTCCAGGATCTTAGCCAGTCGTGACGAGATGGCTATGGGCCTATAGATAGATAGTTCGGTGGAGGTCCCGTCCTTATGGAGAGGTATAATACAAGATATCTTCCATGTTGAGGGAACTTTAGCTTCAGCCATGGACCGATTGATTAGGATGCAGATGGGGATTGCTATACTATCTGCGGCTTTTTGTAAATATTCGGCAGGGAGAAGGTCAGCGTCTAGCTTGATTAGTTTTAGTTTTTTGATTAGTTTACAAATGAAAGAGCTAGACACACATTGGAAGGTAAAGGGGGGCTGGATATTGGGGTTAAAGTCCAGAGAGCTAGTCAGGTTCAAAGGTAACTGTCTGGCTAGGGTTTGGATAGTATCCGTAAAGTAACTATTAAAGGTGTTAGCAACATCCTGTGGAAAACTATCAATTGACACTGATGGATGTGGAGTGGTGGTTTTACCTGGGTGTAATAGTTTGCTTATACCTACCCAGAATTTGTGAGGATTATTTTGGTTTCTTATTAAATCACTTATCTGATATCACAGACTAAACAACATATGCTTTCCAAATTACCATCTGATAATTTCAGCACTTTCAACATTTCACTTCTCAGTCTGCTGTTTAAGGATGTATGTCTATGACACCATGTCACCCCTGTGGTTTTCCTTTTTCTTGTAACTGAATTAGAGGCCCAGAACATGTGATTTCCTTTTCAGATAAAGCTATTAGGCAAGACTATTAGACATTGTCAATAACACTGTGTTTACTTCCGTCATCTGTCAAAAGTAAGGTTGCAACACTTCGTTTTAAGTGATTGCTACTATATTCCCTGTAATAAACTCTTTCTGCTTATGTTTTCAGTACTGCTATAAAGATACTGGCTATTAAGAGTCTGTAATCTGTGGACTCCACACTGCACGCATACAACAATGATCCACTTTTGAATACTAGAAAGTGTTTTTCGTAGAAGTTTCATTTCATTCTATACAGACTGAATTTGCTCGTTTACTCTGTACACTGATAGTATTCCTACTAAGCACAACTATGATCTCTTCCCTTATTTTCTCTTACATGTCCTTTCACTAGTGCAAGGAGGTATAGCAGACTAGTGCTGTAGACTCATCATCTGCTCTACAGAGTAACTGAAATCCGTACCCAAAAATAGAAATCTCGGTGTACAAAAATACAGAGTATGTGTAATGGATTATAAGTGACACTAAACAAGGGTCAACATGTTTAATATTTTTATTTTTGAAAAGTGGGAGCAAAAATGTCATTAGCATATGTTGAAGGGCTAAACCACAGTTTGTACGTAAAAAAAAAAATAACTACAATGAAAGCTTCAGCTTTAGTTTCTTCATGGCATTTAATCCAAAACTATCAATCACTGTTTCTGTTATCATTATATTCCTTAAGTCTAGAAAGTACTACAGCAGTTTGCAGCTGATACTTGTATCTGACTAAATCTACATTAAAACGTATGATTGTTTTACCTCAAAAACATTAATCTGCTGGCATATACCACACTGAGTAGTGCAGTAATGGGAATGAGAGAGAACATGAAGGGTCTGATGCAGACAGTATCGTGACATCAGGAACTCAAAAATCATGATTTTTAAGGAGACTTAGATCATTGCAAGTTATTTATTTATGTATTTATTGCATTCTGTTAACTGGGTTGGCAATTACTAGAGAAACAAGTCTATTAACAGGAAGTGAGTTTGTTAAAATATAACATTTACTGTATATCAAATGTCAAAGAAAGATATATGTCATTACTACAATGTATGGTTCTTTGTTTTAAAAGACTGACACTTTTAAACTAATAAGCAAGCAGCAGTATATGAACTACATGGTCTGGATTCCTATGTCCTGTTGCCCCCATGAAAGTAAAGCTGAAAGAGCCGTCAGTTTGTCACTTCATGTCCATCTCCACTATTTATAAATGTATGGAGTTGTATGTGATAGTATAATCATTACATTTAGCTAAAACAGAGTAGAAAGCTACATGGGAAATGTGAAAACCTCAATATGATATTGCTGATAAAGGCTGTAGAAGATGTAGGTATAAGCTTGATCCAAAAAAATAGATAAATAGAGATGGCTGTATGACATTTTATTGAATTTCATTGAATTACAAATGGTCAAACTCAATTTACTGAAAACCCATTTGACTGCATCACAATTAATAGAAAATTGAAATAGTATATATAAATATATATATATATATATATATATATATATATCTATATATATATATATATATAGATATATATATATATATATATATATATATACATACACATGCATGTATGTCAAACTTGTGACTTCTGATTATAGAAGTCATTAGGAAAGTTACTTTACAAAAGTTTGTTTGGATTGGTAATGGCCACCATAGCTCTCAACCTCTTAGAGCAAGAAATCTGGGCAAATCCATAAATAATGGAGGGATAAACGCCCCAAAAAAGGGACGATTTTTGAAATATTGCTCTTACAAAGTTAGAAAGTTGATAGAATAACGGATTTTGCATTAGCATGAGTTTTCTGAAGGGTATGAAGTCTGAATCTCAAATGTGTGGCATTTGTTTCTGACTTCAGTTCTCAAAGATTTGGCAAAGATTTGCCAGAAAACCACAATTTTATGTGTAAAAACCAAAAACATGAGGCACAAATATGGACATTCTGTGAAAATCTGTACAGTTGAGAGACATTCCACCATCATGTTATACCCGAGAATTGTAGAAGTTTATGTTTGTGCACCAACACTGTTTCACTGTGTGGGTGATGTTTTTTTTTTCTTTTCTCCATGTTTGTGTGACTGTAAAGTTAAGTATATATAGACAGACAATGAAACCTTGCACAGAGGAAATGTAGTTTTCCAGCCTTAAGGGTAGTAAACACTTTACTTAAGGGAGAACAAACAAAAAAAAAAAGGGAAGACCGTTTGTACAGGAATGATATCAGCATTCTCTCTCTCTCTCTTTCAGCTGTTCCTGTTAGGGGTCACCACAGCTGATTATTTGTTTCCATTTCTTCCTGTCCTCTGCATCTTGCTCCGTCACACCAACCACCTGCATGTCCTCTCTCACCACATCCATAAATCTTATCTTAGGCCTTCCTCTTTTCCTCTTACCTGGCAGCTCCTTCCTTAGCATCCTCTTCCCAATATATCCAGCATCCCTCCTCAGCACATGTCCAAACCAACGCAATCTCGACTCTCTGGCTTTGTCTCCAAACTGTCCAACCTGAACTGACCCTCTAATATACTGATTCCTAATCCTGTCCATCCTCGTCACAGCCAGTGTAAATCTTAACATCTTTTAACTCTGCCACATCCAGCTCTGACTCCTGCCTTTTTGTCAATGCCACCATCTCCAACCCATATAACATAGCTAGTCTCACTACCCTCTTGTAGATCTTCCCTTTCACTCTTACTATCAGCATACAAATTTCTAAAATAGGCAGTTCTCATAAATTCTAATGTAAGATCCATGTTAAAGATCACTTTGCACTCTCATTAAAAAACAAGAAAACAGGATTCTAGCTGTTTTTTCTTGTTTAAACCATGATTTATTAAGTAAAAACAAAAGATGAGCACTTTTACGCATGTCAGAACTTTGTCAGATCTAAGCTATACATAAAAGTACCAAGTAATATATACTTTTCTATTTTCCGTATAAAAAAATGCATTAATTCAAAAGAACTTACACAGAACATATCCACTGACAGTGACTGTAACAGCACTCCTCACAATAAAAATGCAAACTACGTATGTATCACTGTTCCAGTCACTGGCACTGTCACTGCAACTGATTTTACAAATTTGTTTAAACTGCGGTGGTGGTGCTGCGGTAGCGTTGTCGCCTCACAGTACGATGTTGTCCTGTTTGATTCTCAGCTAGAGCATCTTCTGTGTGGAGACATGCATGAATGGGCGTGCCTTCGTTGAAGGTTGTGTGTCAGGGCTGGCAACTCGGCGTGTAAAAATCTACTGCCAATCATTAGCGGACCAGAGTTCTGCTGTGGCGACCCCTAACAGGGAAAAGCCAAAAGACACAACAACAACAATATTACCTCCTTATGTTATTGCATTGCCATCTTAATCACAATAGATGTATTTTATCTTCAGCTGATATGTATGCTGACACATACACACATATACATACATAAAGATATATATTTATATGTATATGTGCGTGCGTGTGTGTGCGTTTTTAATATATATATATATATATATATATATATATATATACATATGTGTGTGTGTTGGTCTACTTCATAACATTGAAATTTCATAACGGTAATTTCATAACACTGAGGCCAAAACATCTAAATCCCAAAACATTGAAAACTCAGAACATTGAAAGTGCTACATAACATTAAAAGCTACATTGCACAAGTAAATAATATCACATCCACCTACAACAACACCTAACTAGCAAACACACTTTCTACTATGTTTCAGCAGGGGGACAAGCCCCCCGCACCCCCCATACCGGGGGCTCTGCCCCCCCCCACACCACCCATAAATTAAATATACCAACTCCAAGATCGCAGTACAGTGGAAAAAAGTAAATTTCCTAACCTCACATACACTGTGCAATGTAATTTTCAATGTTATGAAGCACACTTTCAACGTTCTGAGTTTTCAATGTTTTGGGTTTTCAGTGTTTTGAATTTTCCATGTTATGGTCTCAATGTTAGGAAATTCAACGTTATGAAATTTCAGTGTTATGAAGTAGACCCATGTGTATATATATATATATCTGGGTCTACCTGACATGGTCGACATTTCATTTGACTGACATTCATTTGGTCGACAGTTCATTTGACTGACAAAAATGTATAGGTGGGGGGCTTCGCCCCCCACACCCCCCGATGTGGGGGGCTGTGCCCCCCACACCCCCCCAACTATATATAACAACTCCACGGTCGCACAACAGTGGGGAGGGGGGCAAATCCCAGGTTTTTGCCTTGACTACTTTTTGTCAGTCAAATGAACTGTCGACCAAATGAATGTCAGTCAAATGAACTGTCGACCATGTCAGATAGACCCATATATCTATATATATATCTATATATATATATATATATATATATATATATATATATAGATAAATATATATATGGTTTACTCTCATAATCGTGGAATTCACAGCCGCGAATGTTGATATCCTTGACGCATATCATTGCCTGAATATTAATGAGGTCAGATGATTGATCCATACCATCGACATTCCGTTTTCGATGTTAATGTCGACAGTTACCATTTACAGACATGCTGCATTTCTCTTCCCTGTCGATGATCTTCTTAACTGCCGTTCACTTCACTGTCGACATACCGACTGTTGCTCATGCCATGTTCGAACAGGAGCTGGATGTTAAACTGATTTTCAATATTTTGATTGTAAACATATATATATATATATATATATATATATATATATATATACACACACACATATATATATGTGTGTGTGTGTGTGTGTGTGTGTGTGTGTGTGTGTATATACACAGATGCGCGTGCGTGTGCACACACACACACACACATATATATATATATATATATATATATATATATATATATATATATATATATATTATATAGGGTCTATATTATATCCTCAAACGCTTAAAAAAGCGAACGCTGATTGATCAAACTTATTTTCACGAAACTGCAAAATATTGAAGCAGCAGAAACTCAATTTTTTTCCTAGGGAAAGTATTTGGTTGTCCGTTTCTGTTGCTTCGGTATTTTCAGTGTTATGGTGGAAAGTTACCGGTCGGATTCAGGTAAGTGTGTGATTGTGTGGATGTGAGTGTTAGGGTGATTTAGGTGAGTTAGGGTTAGGGCACGGGTTAGGTGTGTGTGCGATTGAGTGGACATGAGGGTTAGGGCATATTTAAGTGAGTTAGGGTTAGGGAGCAGGTGAGGTGAGTGTGCGATAGTGACGGACCTTAAGGTTAGGGTTTGGGTTAAGGTAAGTGGGTAGTTAGTGGTGTGTGCATAGTTTAGTGTAGGGTTAGGTATCAGATTTTAGGTGTATGTGTGTGGATTTCTGTTTGTTTGGTGTGCTTGTGTTGTATTTATGTGTTTTGGATCAGCAATTTTTTTCCCTGGGAAAAAAATCGCTGATCTGACAGTTCGAGATTGTAAGCTTTCACTTAAATTAGGTCGATCAATCAGAGTTCGCTTTTTTAAGCATTCGATGATATAATATAGACCCTATATATATATATATATATATATATATATATATATATATATATATATATATGGATCTACTTCATACAGCCGCATTACCAGAACATCAAACTGCTAAACATCGAGACTACAACAACAAAAAAAAACACATCATCTTAAATTTAAAACACCAAATCCCAAAACATTGAACACAGTAATACAACCTAAAGGTAGCAAATGTATCCCTCAGTTACTTTTGCAGGGGGGGTTAGCTGCTGCCCCCACAACCCCTGCAAATTAAATAAGCCAACTATGATATCATGCTACTTTGAAGAAACGAAAAACAGTCTAACGATCAATAAACAATAACCACAATAACAACAACCGTACCACTTCCAGAACTGACATACCTTAATTGTAAACCTCCATTCAAAATTAATTTAAAACTTTAAACTCACACGTACCCAAACTTCTCCAAAGACATCAACACCAAACGACATCAATTCTATCATACTTTTTACAATTATTACAAATCCTTAAAGTAACAGCGCACTATTAAATCACTTACCCTATCAACATTTACTTCAAGTTCGATATTCTGCACTACAGTCTTCTTGATATGGTTTTTCATTGCTTGCCAGTTCAATGGTCTGGTAATGCCATTATATGAAGTATATCCATGTCTGTCTATCTATATATAGATAGATATATATCTAGATATAGATACAGAGATAGATATTGATATAGATATAGCCTTCCATTCTATGTTGAATCCGTAATCACTATACTTGCGGAGCTTTTGTCCCCAGGCCTCCACTGAAAATGGGTTTTTGACCCAGTGGACTTTCCCGGTCAACAAATGTCAATAAATAATAATAGTATATAAATATACTTCAACTATTGTTTGTACTCTACTATAATATCTTTTAGAGATTTTCTCCCAAGGCCTCCTCTGAGAAGGGGTCTTGTATGATCCAGTCAGGCCAAATACAAATAAACAAATAAATTCTAACAGAACACTAACCTGCTATAAATGCAGTTTGTGGATTCTTTAATTTATCGCCTCACCTTGAACATCACTGTTTCATGCTTCAAAAGGCCAATTGGCTGCCTAAGCTATCTAGATCAACCCTGCTTCTTTCTAGTCTGAACTGAAACATTTTATATGAACACTACTGCCTTTCCCTGAGGTCCCAACTGAAAGTCACATTGTCACTATACACACTCCATGGTCAGCTAACAATACCTTTACTTTAGTCACACCAACTTTTTTCAGTCTTGCTGTTGGAGAAAGAAATGTCAGAAAATTGCTTCCACCAAACCAGAACCACTTCCCCTATCAGGGAAGCTACAGCCTACCAGGCTTTCAGAAGAAAGCTCAATAAACATTTGAAAGAGTCCCAAAAATGCCACTGTAATTTTGATCATGGTTAACCTTAGATGTAGATCAACCAAACTCCATCTCTCTAGGATGGCCCCTCTCTGTAGAGTTGTGGGATGGCAACATTATTCTCCATAATTGTACATACGTATATTTGTAAATAAAATAATTCTTCTTTTCTTTTCTGCCTCTCTTTCCCTGTTACGCTGCCTAGTTTTTGCATCAGATCACATAGGTATTATCTTCCCTTCTTTCCCTTCCCCTCCCTCTTTTCCATTGTTGTTCATAGGTTCATAGGTAGGTACTAGGCTATCAGCCCAAGGGCCTATGTAAGCCTAGCCAACAAGGTTCCCTGGCTTATGCCACCCAAGAAAGTTATTTTTCTGTGCCCCTGTTGAGCAGAGTCACAGAAGTGATCCCCGGGGTGTACTTCCTATTTCCCATCCACTCATCAAGATTTTTCTTGAAAAGTGCTAATGAGGAACTTTGCTTGACATAGATGGGTAGCCTGTTCCAGAGTATGGGAAGTCTCTGGGACAGGAATCTATCCCTCCAGCATGTCCTGTTTATTGTGGTGACAAGGTTTAGGTCCCTAGAGCATGTAGCTCAGAGGGATTGGGATTTCTTTAGGTATAGCATGTCCAACAGCTCTGGATTTAACATAGCTTTATATGCTAGGCAGAGATCTCCTCGGAGTAGGCGATATGCTACAGAGTAAAGCTGGAGTTTTTTGAGATGGTCAGTGTAGGGCATCTGTTTGAGGACAGTAATCCTGTTTGTGAGGTACTTCTGTGGCCTTTCCAGCTGCTGCAGATGTCATGTGAGGTACATTCCAAAAGGAGTGTTGTACTCTATAATGGGTCTAATGAGTGCTGAGTAGAGGGGAACAATGACCTCTTTTTTCCTGGATGAGAACCCTTTTTTGATGAGGTGTGCTGCATAGAAGTATTTCCTGCCTACTGTGGCAGTGTGATTATCAAAGGAGAGACTACTGTCCACCTGGGTCCCAAGGTCTCTTATCACACATTCGGCATTAAGTAGACTGCTGTTTATGTGGTAGTTCATGAGTACAGAGTTTTTACCAAAGGGGATGACAATGCACTTTTTGGCATTGAGCTTGACACCAGGCATGTCTCAGTGAGGCCCTTCTGTAGGATGTCCACATCATTTGGGGAATCGACTGTGGCTTCTAGTTTGCAGTCATCTGCGAACTTTGTTAGCCAGAGGCCCTCTGTGTTAGCCTGTACTTCAGGGAAGTAGATTCCAAACAGGAGAGGTCCCAGGACTGAACCCTGTGGTACTCCACTTGTCACTGGTTTGAAGTCAAATTTGAAGTCTGCAACATTTTCAGTGTGGGTTCTGTCAATGAGCCAGTTGGCATCCCATCTTATGACATAGGGATTTATACACAGTTTAGTGAGTTTAGCTATAATTCCAGAATGGGGGATAGTGTCAAAAGCCTTGGCGGAGACAAGATAGACCGTGTGAACCACTTTACCCTCATCTACGGCTTTGGTGACTGCCTCAAAGATGTCGATCAGGTTCAGAAGGCATGATCTGCCTTTTACAAACCCAAACTGGGTGGGGTCCAGAGTTTGGAGGTTACCAATGTCTTTGTTTATGAGTTCCATGATGATACATTCTATGGTCAGGTCATTCAATGCAGTCCAGGCTTGTCAGGCTAATAGGGAGATAGTTCCCAGGATCAGTGGTGACTCCCCCTTTGTGGAGTAGGATAACTGTTGCTGTGTGCCATTCAGTGGGCACAAAGCCTGACATGAGACTATGATTGAACATGGTGCTTAGGTGGGGAGCCAGTTAGTTCTGAAGTTCATGTAAAATGCAGCCTGGAATGTTGTCCGGTCCCATGGATGCTGTGTTTTTGGTTTTAGAGAGTGCAGCCTTTACCTGCATAGATGTGATTACAGGGACTCTGCATTCTTCCTATAACGATATGGGCCCTTTAAGGGGTGAGATGGGGGTAAAGTTAGCACTGAACCTATCTGCCAGGATGCTGGCATTATCAGTTGGTTCTGTAATTTTCATGCTGTTGTGCTGTAACTCAGAGCAGATCTGGGTGTTGCCATTGAGATTCTTGACATATCTATAGAATGCTTTGTGGTTGCCCTTAGAATCAGTGGCGATTTTGTTTTCGTAGCTAGCTTTGGAGGATCTTATAAGGGATCTTAGCTTTTTACTAAGGCTGACCAGGGAGCTCCTCCACTCATGGGGATTTACTCTCTTTTGCAACAGTTTCTTCCTTCTGTTGTAGAGTTTGTTTATGGCAGGGGCCCACCACCATTTGCTTGATGTAACACAGCAGCTTGTTCAAATAGATCTCTTCAATTGTGACCTGCAACGTATACTAACAACACTGTTCAAATGTGTCACTAGAACACTTAGTATTTATCAACATTTAATACAGTATATAAATATAATGATTATCACAGTTGTATATCATATACACCTTACGATGTCCTCCACAGAGTACTCTGATATGCCTTGTTTACTTATCTATTGTGTATTTTGTAAACAATATGCACAGAAATTACTGCACTCTGAGGTGCCACAATTTCCTTTGGTATATATAGTATGTTGTGATTGCTTCTGGTTTACTTATTTGATGCTATTGCACACATGAACTGGATCCTTGGACCAACCCACCACCTACTAACAAACACTAAATATATAGATAGATAAGGGTTTGAACCTTGCAAACTCTCACTAGTGTGCAGTGTGACCCTAATCAAGCAATTTTAATTTTCTTGTAGTCCTAGTTCTCCATAGTAAAAGGTATTCAGTTGCTGAGTACTCTAGTATGATTCCCCACTTAACAAAATATTAAAACTATTAATAATGAAAATACATCCTTTGAAATATGAATGTATTATGGTGAAAGTAAATACGATGGAGACAGTTGTTTTTAGGTTGGGTGCAGTTTACTTACAGTGAAAAAGTCAACATTCAATTTTCAACTCAACAGAAAACAGGCACACTTCTGCATAACATGAATCTGGTGAAATGCACTTCAGCTCTATGTTTGTTAGTCCACTTTAAAGTCTTCCAATGAAACATTAGATTTTATACAATTCACAGGCTTGATACTGCAGTCCTGGTCAAGCTGCATGCAGTCCTAAAATAACCCCATATTAATGATCCTGGTATCTTTGAGTAAATCTACACTTGAGGCTCCTAGTACTCAGTGAGTGAATGCACAGCTTTTAGAGTGAGTCTCCTGGCATTTCCTCAACTGCTTCTGGTCAGCATGTTTCCAGCTGATTAACATATTGGTATGCTATCACATTTTTAATACAAAATATGCTGTCTCTGCATGCCAACATCACTTTGTCCCATAATTTATGGTGTACATAACTACTTATCAAAACAATATTTCTGATAGTGTTACTCTACTGGTGAATGAGGATTGATCCTTTCAGCTTCTGTTGCCCAAGAGTCAACCTGCCGACCATCAGAGTTCCTCTACTGGAAATCACTGCTGGCAAATTCTGCCAGCAGTGATGCCCTTTCTGGGGGAAATTTCACCCTTCTTTACGTTAGTGCAACCACATAGCTGGTATATATAGATTTAGGGGGGTGTGGAGGTTTGCAGTTTTTTTGGCAAATGCAGTTCAGGGATTCCAATCTTTGGCACTTTCAGTTTCATCCTGTCAGAGTGGAAGTTTCTAACATATCAGATATCCACTGTGTCAAAATGTCTAAAATAATCTTTTTGCATTCCTTCAAATGATAAAGCTAAGTGAATTCTAAACATTTGTGTTGAGATCAGCATAAAATAAGGGAGGGATGACTAATAGAGTAAGACATAGTACCTAAAGTACCTATAGAATAGTATCATCACAGCAAATAACAAGGCAATTGAGACTTGTGATCATTTATACCCTGCCAGTACCCACCCTCAGAAGGAGCCTCCTCTCTAGAGTAGAGAGACAGGCCAGCAAAGCCAGGGGTGAATACCCATCCAATCATCCAGTTCCTGTCTGAAGGAAAATAATGTACCACACTGCTTAATTTGCAGTGAGAATCTTTTCCATTTTCCAGAGGTCTGGAAGCTGCTGTGTAATGAACCTAACTCTATACTTCATTTTATTTATCTGCCGGTAAACACTTACATCCTTTGTTCTGGTATTTGTAGGACTATCTAATCTGTAAATGTGCAAAAGATCCAGGACCTATAGGTTCCTTATGGCAGGGAAAGCAGAGTGTGTGCTAGCATAATTCAGAGATGGGACAGTAATTTCAATAATTTCTGACAACGTAAGGTTTTTAAGCCCATGAGCTTCTTAATTAGACACCTTTGGGGTCTTTACAGTAGGCTGATATGTCTAGCAAGGTACTTCTCATAGGAGGCATTGTATTCAATAATTGGCCTAATCAATGCCGAATAAAATGGGACTATGACTTCTCAGAATCTGGAAGATATTCCCTTGGCAATCCGTTGCACCAGGCAGAAGGCTTACTACTCTCATTACATAATGATCAAAGGGAAGGGAATTACCCACCCAAGTTCCAAGGTCTATGACAACATTCTCATTTGGAGTGGGGTATTATGTATGTTGTATGGGGTCTACTTCAGTTTACCAAAATAACAGGTAATCGAAGCTTAAATTGTTGAGACAAAAACATCTAAACATCAGTACAACAAAAGTTTACTTTACCAAAGCTCCCAAAAACAACCAACCAACTGCAGGTGTTGCACACCACTCCTGACACCTTAGACAACAATAGCTTCAGTGTTTTGTTCTGAAAAGAATTATCAGCTAGATGTTACACAGCACTCAGAGCTACTGAAAAGAGATCACGGTACAGTGAGGACTGGGAAATTTAGCCTTTTCCCCACTGTAGTGCGATCTCAGATTTGTTATATATCATTTTCAGGGGTGCAGGGGGGGCTTACCCCCTTGCAAAAACATAAAAAAGGAAGATTTTTGTGTTGAAATCATGTTTTACATATGCATTTGGTTGTTCATTTTTATGAGTTTCGGTAATGTAAACTTTCGTCATACTGATGTTTCAATGTTGTCGTCTCGATGATTTAAGTGTTGGTTATCTGTTATTTTGGTAAAGTCAAGCAGACCTGTTGTATGCTGGGGGAAGGGTAGTTTACCAAATGTTGCACTATTGCAGTTTTTAGAATTCAATTTAATTCATTTTTTGTACACAAGGTACTTAACAACTGTAAGTTCTTGTTACAAGGCTTTGATGTTGGAGAGTGACCTGACAATGATTCCCAGTTTACAGTAATATGCAAGAGGTCAGTCTTGGTTCATGGCCTGGAGATTAGAAAAGTAAATGATAAACAAAAGAGGTCCCATCACACAGAGCCCTGTGGGACACCGCTGCTTACCTTCATGCTCTTTGATGAGGCACCTGCAACCCTACTATATGGGTTCTGTCCTTTAGCCCATTTGCTATCCTTTTTACCAAATAGGGATCTATTTGTAAGACATTTTGCTTGTTAATTATGCTAGCATGGAGCATCATGCCAAAAGCCTGGGTCTGGTTAAGTTATCTAGGGAGGACAGGATGACAATTCTCAGTAGCTTATGTTCCTCTCTCAAATTAGCTAACCTGATTCATTAGTCATGATCTACTGTCGACAAAGCCAGACTGCTGCGAGTCCAGCCTAATTAGATTCTTAATGTTACAGTTTATCAAGTCAGTTGTAATTTATTCCATGGCTTTGTAAATAACACTCTTCAGGTTGATAGAGCTATAATTCTCGGTGTCAGTGGCAGGGCCAACCTTGTGGAGTGACATAATTTCTGCTGTGTTCCAAACCTCAAGGACGAAGCCTGTGGTTAAGCTCAGGTTAAATGGTTTAAGAAGTGACTCTACCAGGGTTTGTTTAGTACACTTTATTAAACATCCAGGTTTATTATCGGGTCCAATGGAGGAAGTATTCTTAGTCTTAAAGACCACCTTTACTACACGCTCTTTAGTGATGATAGGCGTCCGAGAGTTTCAGGGATAAGTGGGCTTTGGATAGTCATCTCTAGGGTGAATTTTGCACTGAATTTGTTTGCTTGTATGTTGCCAATGCCTACTGGGCCAGAGTAAGTGCTGCCATTTTGAGCAATGTCAGGTATTTCTTAGTGTCCCTTAGTGGTCATAACAGTATTTTTCATGTTTTTTCCTGATGTCCTTAATTTGTGGGTCTTTGGATCTACTGTATATTCTAAGGAGTTTTTTTTCCTTTCATGGCAGAGTTTATGTTAGTGAACCACCAGTGTGGTTTGCTTTTCAACTTCCCATTATGTTTAGATCTAGTATGTACTGCCAGTTCTATACATTTCTTTAAGTAGGCATAAAACTCCTTTGAGATGGTATCTGCTCTGGGAATGACTGTTATTATGCTGGTATACATGAATTTTGAAACTTCATCATAGAATGTGAATGAGATTTGTATGTCTGAAATCCTTGAATTCTGACATATTGGCATATCCAAGTTTAGAGGTTTTAAAAGTGAAGGTCACTAGTTTGTGATCTAATTTGACTGGGGAAGGGGATAATATGAGGAACAGTACATGAAGATGCTATGTTTGTATGGACCAGGTCAAGAATATTGTCCTGTATTGGTCTTGTTAAGCAAGGTGGTTGAAAGAATATGTGTTTATTAAATCTAAGAATTCGGAGGCATATCCTACCTTGGAAGTATAGGTGCTCCAGTTTATTGATGGGTATTTAAAGTCTCCCAAAATAATGGAGTTCTTGTTTATAGAGAGCTTATCAAGTATATTTAGGAACCTTAGATGATAGTCAGGGCTCAAAGAGCGTGCCCTGTTACAAGATATAAACTGATAAGTCATGTTTACTGTGATTTGGAGCTCAAAGAGTTCCATTTGTGTGTCTCTGGGAATTTATCTAGAGGTGATATGGTCCCTAACAAAAACAGAGAAGTCATCACAGTTGCCATTGAGTGTGAAGGTGTGGTAGGTACAAAAGAGAGGTATTAAGGGATTGCTTTCTGAACATGTACACCGGGTTTCAGTAATTTCAGCTCAGGTTAAATGGTTTAAGAAGTTTCAGTAGTTTGTTTATTTTTGGAGTTTTTCTCCCCAGGACTCCATTGAAAACGGATTCATTTTGGCCCAATGGACTATCCTGGTAAACCAACTGCAAATAAATAAATAATAAATAATTCAGCACACATAGATGTGCTCCAAATACAGGAGAGCCTCAAGGTGAAGCAACTTGTTGCTGAGACATCTGGCATTCAGCAGGGTTACCTTAATGTGATCCTGTTTTGGGTGTGATATGTTACACTAGAATGTCCATCAGCTGGAGTTTGCTTAAAAAGGCACTAAGGGGCAGCAAAGACTTTAGCCAGTATGTGGAAGCCTTGATATGAGGTGCAGAAAGTCCTTGGCAAAGCAAGTATAACTGTCGAGCATCTTATTCCACTCTGATGCATACTGGATCCACTTTGAATGACACCAAATATTGAAGCCAGTTATCTTTCCTTTGTACATAGGCACCATTCTTGGACAAGGAAGGATTCTACTCAGGGCTGGAATCTTGCCTACATTTCTGACAGGCAAGGAGAATACTAACATTTCTCTCTGCTTATCTCACAGGGTTCTGTGTGCCTAATCATTCATTCCCTATGGACCACCACTATGTTGTAGTCATATTTACCAGTTGGAAGGGCCTTGAGACCCTTGAGGTATAAGAAATCCTGGCATCGGAAAGACAACAAGCCATCACCCTGTCCATGTCTACCCTAGTGAGAGGAGAATCAGTGTATTTGGCTATAGAGGCACCAATCACTAAAATGTTTTTATTTGAAGAGTGGTTTGGTGTACTAGATTTCAGATCATTTAAATCCTAGTGACTCTTTGTTGTAACTGTTTGAGAAGGTAATTAGGTGTTAAATTTTTACTGAGACCTAATAATCACAAGTCTAGGAGGCTTTGGCAAGGATATGTTTACAGCCTCAGAGTAAGACATTTTAGTGTGGGTAGTGTAGAATGCTGTGGAGGTGTTTATTCACAGTCTGTGTTTTGTGTGACAGTGAGGCCTTGCATCTGTCACAAACAGGATGTGATGTCCTAAGCAACAGTTCATTATCCATGAGCATTAAGCAGTTGCTACACAGCAGTTGTATTTCAGCTGTTGTATCTTTCGACCTTTGATCAGGTGACCCTTCACATGATAAATGAAATCTTAATTAATGAGCGATTTACATTATGTATACCATTCCATTCTCAAGCAAAACCACAGTCTGGATGTCTGCAAATAGTTTAGCTGAAATATTAATTTTGAAGTCCTGCAGTGTTTCTTTTGTGGAAAAAATAAATATATTGTGGAAAAAATATATATATTTTGTGGAACAAATATATATATAATTTTATATATATAAATAGATAGATAAATATAGATATTTCATGAAGAGACAATCTTGTCTCCTACATCTGATTGACTTCTTCAAATCAGTCTCCAGAGCTGTGGACAAGAGTAACCTATCTGGACCTCGCCAAGGCCTTCGACACCATCCACCACTCTGGAATCATAGATAAACTTACTAAGCTGGGCATGAATCCCTACATCACTCGATGGGTTGCCAACCGGCTGACTGACAGAACCCACACTGTAAAAGTAGCCAACTCCAAATCCAGGTCCAGACAAGTGGCAAGTGGAGTACCTCAGGTTTCAGTCCTGGGACCGCTCTTGTTTGGCATCTACTTCTCTGAAGTACAGGCCAACACTAAGGGACTCTGGCTAACAAAGTTTGCAGATGACTGCAAACTGGGAGCCATTACTGAATCCCCAAATGATGTGGATATTCTAAAAAAGGGCCTTATGGAAACAGATGCTTGGTGCCAGAGTCATGGGCTCAAGCTCAATGCCAAGAAATGTATAGTTATCCCCTTTGAGAAAAAACATGTACCCATGAATTACCACATAGGTGGCAGTGCACTAAACACTGAAAGTGTGATAAGAGACTTAGGGACACAGGTGGACAGTGGTCTCACCTTCGATAACCACATCTCCACAACAGTCAGGAAATCGTTCTATGTGGCACACCTCATCGCTAAGGGCTTTTCATCCAGAAAAAAGGAGGTCATTGTCCCACTGTACTCATCCCTCATTAGACTCATTATAGAATACAACACCCCATTTGGTATGTACCTCTCAAGACATCTGCAACAACTGGAAAGGCCGCAGTAATACCTCACTAAAAGAATCACAGGCCTAAAGCAGATGCCCTATGCTGACCATCTAAAACAACTCCAGCTATACTCTGTCAAATATCGTCTACTCAGAGGCGATCTCTGCTTAACATACAAGGCCATGTCAAACCCAAAGCTGCTTGACATGCTACACTTAAGGAAATCCCAATCCCTCAGAGCCACACGCTCCAGGAATCTAAATCTTGCCATCACAATGAACAAAACATGCTAGAGGGATAGGTTCCTGACCCAGAGACTCCCCAGACTCTGGAATAGACTGCCCATACATGTCAAGCAGAGCACCTCTTTGGCCCTCTTCAAAAGTAACCTTGATGATTGGATGAGAGATAGGAAATTCACCCTGGGGATCACGTCAGTCGCCCTGCTAGACAGGGGTCGAGGGAAGTAAATATTATGGGAACAAATAGCCAGGGAATTAACACCAATATATATATATATATATATATATATATATATATATATATATATATGTATATATGTGTGTATCTAAATATCATAATATCTAATGCAAACAAAATCTAAACACAAAAGATAGACAAACATTAAGCAAATCCAAAACCAATGCTTTTGTGTGTGTGTGTTGGGGGGGGGGTGAATCACCCTGCTCCCCATGTATCCCTGCTACTTGTACAACTCTGAAGTTGCACACTGGTGGGGAAAAGGCATATTCCTTTCCCTGCTAGAACACTGTTTGTTTGTGTCTTTCGGCTTTTCCCGGTTAGGGGTCGCCACAGCGTAACTCCGGTACGCTAATGATTGGCAGTAGACTTTTTACATGCCGAGTTTGCCAGCCCTGATGCACAACCTTCAACGAAGGTACGCCCATTCACACATGTCTCCACACAGAAGATGGTCTAGCTGAGAATCGAACGGCACAACGTCTTGTTGTGTGGCGACAACGCTACTGCAGCACCACCACCGATTTTGTCAATATTTTGTGTTTTTAAAATATTTTTACGGGTAATTTTGCATGAAATATTAGTACTGCGAGGACACCGATAAGTGCCTCTACCTAAAGAGCGGAAAGAACACGGTGACTATTCGGCTGATAAACCAGTCGCAACTTTATTGTTACAAAAACATAAAAAATTAAATAAAAACAGGTACTGAATGAAAAGAATCTTGAACTAGGTACTAGTTAAGCGCTTTCACCCAGTATATCCGGGCTTCTTCAGAACTAGTTCCCTATTGACATAATCCGCTGTTTTAAGCCTTTTTTGGCACCAAACTACAGTTTGAAATTTAAAGTGATATTGACACTGTTCCATAACTTGTTAACATAAAATACGTAAATAATCAAAAACTTCTCCAATATATGTAAAAACTTTCTCCAATATATAAATAACTTAAATAAAAATATATAAACATAAAAATATAAAAATACTAAACAATATCATACCTAGTGACAAAGTTCATTGTTTTGAAATAAATTATATATATATTGTGTTGTTGGTGTATGATAAACATATAATAAATAAATATTTTGATAATGAAAATAAATAAATGAATTAAAAGTAGAAATATGAATGTGTTGATTAATCATCTTTTCTCTAATATCTAAATAAACGAAATAAAATAAAATAAATGCGTGCAGATCAATCAATAACCATAATAATAAATGGTATTTGACACTATATATTATAAATATAAATATGTAATATAAATAATTCACGTTAAAATTTGTTAAAATTGTTAAATGTTATGGCTTAATTAAAAGTGAGTTGGAAGTTATCTAAAATGGATCCAAAAATGGTTTAACTGTTATATATTCATTTAATCCTGGGGGTGTTATGGCATCTAATAAAATTTGCCACTTTGCTTCCTTATAATTTAATAAACTTTTACAATCACCTCCCCTAGGATCTGCCTTTATCACTTCCAAAATGTTGAATTTAAATTCATGGTCTACACCTTCCCTATCAATGTGCCTATAAACAGCATTGTTTTTACCTTTAGTTCTTATACAATACATGTGATCGTATATCCTTTTTCTAAAATTCCTCTCTGTTTTACCTACATAAAAACCTGAGCTGATTAATCAACACATTCACCTGTGCCATTCATTTCTCAAAAAAAAGTGTACTTTGCATTTTTTCAAGCTGACAAATCCTGGTATGTTTCATAATCATTTTTTCATCAAAAGTCATATTATTTCACTGCATTTGCTTGGTAATCTATCTTTTTAACTTTTTATTTAAATTTCATGTCAGGCCTTTCCTATTTCCCTTCTAAGTTTTGTGAAATTTGTTCAGCCTTTACCCTCCTTTTAGTATTCCCCATTACAACTGGATTTTTTTCTACTGTTTAATCAGTTTTTTCTCATGGCATTGCAAAGTTGGTGACTATTTAGGTTTTTGGTGCTAGACTTGTGATGATGCCTTTTCTGTACAGTTATAGTGATATTATAGATTGATATTAAGTAAGTGCAATGGATTACCATTCTGATTTTTCCGTTAAACAAAAAATGTGAAAGATGTTCTTCTCATAAAATTTGTGTGTGATATTGCTGGGTCTCAAGCACTCCAAGCTGGAGTACAACACCTGAAAAACCTTCGCTAAACATAATTTTAATGAGTGAAGGAATAAACTGATTTCAAAAGAGATTTTAATTAAGGAGGAAAAAATAAGTGTCATTCTCCAGTTGTAAACAGACCTTATAACAGGAAGTAAGAGTCAAACAGGACTACATTCTCTAGAAAAATTTCCCATGTGCTACTCAAGCACCTTAGACAGGAGAAGAAACGTGCCTCCTGTGACTACGATTGACCCCCCCTCTGAGAATTAGGCATGAGGAAAGATGGTCTTCTTTGGGAACTAGTGGGGTAGCTAGAATGTCTTTTCCTTCTACTAACAAATCAAGGTTTAAGCTATAAATACATGATATAATGTCTTCATTACCCAAACTGGAATTGGGAAGCCTTAGCTCCCCCAGGCCTCAATTGACTAAGTCATTTTTTTGTCAGCAAAATGCATTTCTTTGCTCTAGAGCCAAATTGTCACCATGGACTTTGATCCAAATGCAGATTACGGAGAGCCTAGCCATTCTTCTTCTACTTTTTTCACATTTTTCACAATTTCCAATCCCTCTTTCCTCTTAATTTGGTTCCTCGCTGAAATCATCAGCACTCGACACTGAAGATACATATGGAACAGATTCAGATCACCCAGTTGACTTAAACGTGGAGAGGTCCTGTCATTTATGAGTAAGAAGGGGGTTGACCCCAGGATCTCTTTTCATCTGCCAACAAAATTCTGGTGGATGCCAACTGGACAACACCCTCATCCCCCTGCAGCTGATGAAATGGTGGTCTTAGCCATTCTATAACTAAGAATCTTGAAACAACTCTTAGACTACCCAATAACAGAGATATTTTGTGTACAACTATGGTTACTGACTCTGTAGTAGCAGTGATGGCCCTAAAGTGGCATCCTACACCCCAGATGGCCCTAAAGTGGCATTCTATACCCTGTAGTCTAGTGATTCAACCTCCAAACAAAAATATAGTGCCTGGAATCCTGTATGAAGTGCAAGCTTGCTGAGGAGCTGGGGAAGATGGTAAAACTGTTGCTAAATGAGTACAAATGCAGTTGCAAATTAACATCCCAAACAGCAATGATTATAACTATTTCTGATCTTACCATGTGCCTTCCGCATAATGGCAGGGATAGCACAGCAACACCACCAGGCCAGGGATAGCACAGCAATGCTACCAGGAACAGGCATTAAAATTTATTATCATACCTGGTTCTGCATTACTGGCTTTGCTGATAATGTTCAAGCATCATTTCTCACTGCCCCATTCAATGTTATCAAGCAAAAAATGTTGAAAAGAATGATAAAACCTTTACCGTTATTGGCCCAATTCCAGAAGCTATAACATCCATTTGCAAGTATCTGAACAGGTCCCAAGCAGCGGGGGTCAAGAAGGGGTACCAGCAGTCTATAAAAACAGAGAAGATATGGTTCATCACAAAAAGATACCCCTTTAGTGACCAAAATTCTCATATGTAGGGTTACTGAGGTCCCTCCTTATACCACAGAATCATCTGCAGCAGCTCTGAGTATTTGTTTAACTGCCCCTCTCTGAACATAGAGTGGTTATTCTTCTCTTCATCTGCCTGTATTAATAGTCATCATTCATGGTAACATGGATGTTATTTCCAGAAGCATCAAAATCCTACTCATGATTCACCATCATCCCTCTCTTCTTCTTCTTTCCACTGTCCCACCTCATTAAAAGAAGATGGCAAAGCAATTTGAATCATATCTTCTGACCAAGTGAGCTATAGAAGAGGTCACACCAGAGGCAAGAATGTCCGAATACTCTTCTAGATTCCTTCTGGTACCCAAGAAAACAAATGACCTCAGGCCAATCCTAGGTCTAAGAGGCATAAATTAGTTTGCCCAAAATATGATATTCTGGATGGTTTTGATGCAGATGATTTTTCTTCCAGTTTCTAGGTAAGACTAGCTATGCTCATCTGACCTCCAAAATGTTTGCTGGCATGTCAAAAAATCAAAGATTCAAAGAGGTTTTTTGCTTTCATATAGAAGCCAGTCACTTTCAATTTTGGACTCACCCATTTAGTCTCAGCTCAGTCCCCAGCAGCACACTAGAGATACCAGGGAGTCAAGCTCTTCCTCTGCCTAGATGACTGTATCCTAGCCCCTTCCCATTCACTGGAGAAACTTTTGGTAGCAAGAGCATGCTTACTCTGCCTATTCTAGTCCTTGGGCATCACAGCAAACAATGCTAAGTTGCAGATCAAATCATTGTAGACCACAGTGTTCATAGGATGTTTTATGGGCACCAGGAACTACAAAGTAATCTTACTTCAAGAAAGGATTCCTCCTTTTTTGGGAGTCACATCCATAAGTCTTTGCCAGAGGACTCTAGTCCTTGTAGCAGTGATTATCTTTCTAGTTCTTCATGTATGCAAACTGTCACTTGCAGGTGTTACATCAGACTCTTGAAACTCAGTAGAATCAAGACTCCAGTCTTCTTTCAGCCCGAGAAAGAATTTTCAAAGCTGTTCATGCCAGATCTTTTCTGATGGCTTCATGTGCTAAATGTGTCCATTGCCCCTTCCAACTCCCAGTCCTGTTGATGACAGTCACCAAGAATGCATGCCTGAGAGCTGGAGGGATTTGTCAGAGTAGGACCATTCAATGTGTGTAATCACATGTAAAGGTTAACCTGCAAATCTACATGGAGCCACGGATGGTCCTTTGGATCTTGCAACTCTTCCAATATTCTCTTCCTTGGGGTGTTTTGCCATGCTCACAAATAATATGGCTGTGGTATGACACATACAATAGGGTGAAAAACATTATTATCACTATGCTATCAGGGTTTGTGAAGGTTTGCTTTCTTACTGCAGTCCACATTCCAGGGAAGTCAAATCTTTTAGTACACATAGTCCATCATTGGCTTCTGATACCTCACAAGTGTTTCCTCGATACATGTGTAGCACACTTGGAGAAGCATTGCTGTGACTTTTTCCATCTTTTTTCATTTGATGCTAACACAAAATGCAGCAACATCTTTACCTCAGTACCCAAACAAATGGCACAAGGAGGCTCTAGTCTGAAAGTAATCCCTAAGTCTCATTTAGGTTTCCCTGCCAATCCTCTTAATTTTCATTTTCATCCAAAACATGATTTACACAAGCCAAAGTAATCTAAATAGCCCCTTTTGACTCCAGCAAATATAGTGCACTCTATTGTGGCCTCATCTTTTGGAGAATCCTCTAAATCTGAAGGTGTCCAGAACCCTCTTCTTTTACCTGTTTGGCTAGCTTCACCCAGACCTTCACTCTGTCCACTGGACTGCATGGTTTCTCTACTTCTAATGATTACCAAGAGTGCATCATATTCTTCCAGGGTATTCCATATTGTTGCTTCTTCTAAGACTCATTCTAGAAGGAAGACATACAAGGATAAGTGCTATCCATTTGTACAGTAGTCCTTTCATGAAGGACTAGATCCCCATTTTGCTCCTGCTTCGGCTGTTCTAGATTATGTTCCTTTTTATTTGAGGTTCAGTTATTGTTGTATTGCAATTAATTTTTATGCAAGAACAAGCTTTCATTACAGGGTACAAGAGAATGTGTTGGCTTTCTTCAAGTCAGACTACACTTAAAGGATCCTGTTTCCCACTGGGATTTGAATTTTTGTGTTGGAAAAAAATAAATGCATTTGCCTCTGTTCAGTCCAGCTGATAAAGCAGTTATTAATTATGACTGCTTACTGACCATTATGGGTTCATAGGTGCTTACTAGGCTAACAACGACAAGGGCCTTTTTAAGCCTAGCCATGCATCCCAAATCTCTGATGAGTTCTGATACCATTGATAAGTGTAAGCATGGACCTGGGAGATGAACCATTTACAGATTATCTGTTTGCATCAGAGAAATAGGTGCCAAACCAGGGATGACTTTCCAGTTTCCTATCCAATTGTCCAAGTTGCACTTGAATTGGATTAGGGAGGAACTCTGCTTCACATGGATGGGGACTTCAGTAAGAATGTTCTTTGAAGATACATGTCCTCTACATGCAACTTTCTAACCATATATTTTTTTACAAACACAGTGTGCATCCATACTAATATACATTTATGCTCAAAGCAGCCACTCAGTCCAATTTAAATCAGTATATTCATTTGCCTTTGTTTTTTCCATAACATTCATCAATGCATTTCCACTTCTTGAAGGTGCATAAACTCTTATGCTTCTGTTTAAACAAGTAAAAGTCATCCAGAAAGACCTCATAATTGTTCATTTCATACACTGTGAGAAAAATTCACATGTAAAATTTCAAAAATAACCTTAATTTAGTGGCTTAAAGAACCCATAAAGTTTTGTTATGAACGACATAATGCTGGACCTTTACCAACTAAACCTAGCATTTGTTCAGCCATGGCAATCATTCACTCAAAACTTCAAATACCAAAGAACACTGAGGCTGAGCAGCAGTAATGCAAAAAATGTTAACTGTATTAATTGTTTAAGCACTTTTGTTCTAAAGCAGTCACAGGCGTATTAAAGGGAGATGAAAGCACTATAACCAACTAACAAATTTAATGTTTGCATTACTTCTGCTCAAATTTGATGGTTGCTTTTTTTAATTTCTTCTGGTCTTCATTTTTATGGAAAAATTGGATTCACTCAAACTTTCTTTAAAAAAATGTTTAATTAGATTTGATTTATGAGGCTATGTCTTGTCCTTCTTTGCATATGTTCACAAGAAACTATAGGGTGGATGGGAGATCTAAGTAGGTCTTCCTTTGTGGTTACCATAATCCATGGGATCATTTTGGATTCCACCCAGGAGAGTTACCTAGGAATTTATCCCTGATGGTTAAAAGGCATGAACAAGATCATCCCTGATATGAAAGTTATGTACATATCATTATTATAGACGTAGGTGATTTGTGTTTATTGTCTTTAACATACACACCCAGCATCTCTCTTCCTTTGTAATTTGAGCCCTAGAGAAGAGGATGTTTCACTTTTCTAGTTTGTAGATTGTGTATTGTGATTATTGGGTATTTGATAGCTTGTGTTCAAGCAGTAGTTTATATCTGCAGAGCATTATGGGATTGGAGCGCAGCTGGATGTTTGGATATTGTTTCACTGTTGAGCTGACATCAGCCTGTGACAAGGTTGTGATGGCTGAAGAGGATGGACACAGATCAGCTAGATTTATTCCTATGTTAAGTGCATAGTTTTCATATTCACTACTTCTCATGTGGGAGAAAAGCTCTTCCCAGAGTTTAGCAGCTAAGACAGAAGCTATGATCACTGCATGAAAAATTGTTATGGGGTCTTAAAAGACAAGATAAAAGATAAAGAAATTGAGGTAATATAGTTAATATTATAAAGGAAGTGCCTTATAGTTAGTCTGCTGAGGAAGAAGGAGAATGGGTCCATTTGTAAAAGTTGTTAAAGAAACAAAGAAATAAGCTATTCTGTTTTCAACTGAACTGGGAGGCATTTGGCTTTGGATAACAGTAGGCAATGGTGCGTGTGGCAAGAATCAGAGTAATGATGTGACCAAGCTAGTGAGCAGTCACTTATGATGTGACCACTCTGGTTAGCAATCATTTATGATGTAACCACTCTAATTAGCAGTAACTTATAATGTGACTAATCTAGTTAGCAGTCAGTTATGATGTGACCACTATAGTTAGCAGTCACTTATGATGTGACCACTCTAGCAGTCATTTATGATGTGACCACTCAAGTTGGCAGTCACTTATGATGTGACCAATCAAGTTAGCAGTCACTTATGATGTGATGAAGCTAGTTAGCAGTCACTGCAAGATCCTTAGATTTTCTTTGAGGCTGCAGCAGTAAGTTAGAGGCTGCATTACCTTCTGAGCAATAATATTTCTTTGCTGATTTCTGATCTACATTCAAGAGCCCACAGATGTATTTTGTGTTTTTTTTTTCCAGCAAGAAAAGAACTTTGCTGAGAGCAGTATTTGTTTCTTGTATGTAATATTAAAAGTTACCTTTTTGTTTCAGACAGGTTCTAAGGTACTTGAAAGCTTGAATTGTTAGCACATTTGTTGAACTACTTATGTGAATTTTGCAGTTAGAGCTCAGACTTGTTTCAGTTGGGACCCAAACAACATGGCTTAATATAAGTATGACTTACATTTCTTTTTTTTTTTTTTACTTTTCCTGAGCTGCTTAAATAGGTTGCAAAAGAGGAATTCCCTTTCCTAATAGTGTTTGACTGTTGGAAGAGATGGGTCTGATTTGTACATTGCTATTTTGTTGCCACAAAAATGTACTGGTATGTCCCAGTGGTCGTAAGGACATTTGTTTATAAACATGAAAAATAACAGTTAAGAGAGAACTAACCCTTGTGGGGCCTCTTTACTTACAAGGACAGAGTCTGACTGGCAGGAGCTACTTTTACCTTGCCGCTCCTACTTGAGAGAAAGTGTTTAAACACAGAGCAGACTGTGGTTAACCATGCTGAAGGCCTTAGTAAGACCTATAAAATAGCACTGGTAAGATGCAATATATCTAATTCAGTTTATACGTTTTTGGTGACAAAATACTAGGTATGTGAAAATGCAGGCAAAGGAAAATTTGCAGACTTGCTAATTATCATGCTGAAAGTTACTGAGGCCACACAAATCCAGTGAGATGGGGTAACATCTCTGGAATATTGTTTTGCAAACTTGACGGTAACTTAAGAAAATTTTTGTGCAGTAAATCTAGTTCAAAATCTTATCTTGCCTGACATTTGGAAATGTCCACAATGGAGGACCTAAATGAGACCTAGTAATATGCAGGCCCATTAGACTGATGTGTATCCACTGCAAAATATGGTAAATGAATAACAGTGTCATTAAAAACTAGCAAAAAAGTATAGCTTTCTGAAAATAATCCTGCTTTTAAAAGCTGTCAGTATTATTTGAAGTTGTTTCAGCAGGACTGAACCAACGGTTATTTATACACATAAAGTACCATAGGTTCATAGGTTCGTACTAGGCTATCTGCCCTAAGGCATTTATAAGCCTAGCCAGAGTGTATGTGGCTTACACCACCCCTTAGGATGAGAATACTATGCCCTTTTAGGGTTTAGTTTACTATGCCTCTGTCTAGTAGTGACACAGAGATGACCCCCGGGGTAAACCTACGATCTCCCATCCACTCGTCGAGATTTCTCTTGAATAGAGTCAGTGAGGGGCTCTGCCTAACCTGGACTGGGATTCTGTTCCAGAGTGTAGGGAGCCTCTGGGTTATGAATCTGTCCCTCCAGCACGTCCTATTTATTTCTGTGTTGAGGTTTAAGTCACTTGTTCTCGTGGCTCTGATGGATTTGGATTTTCTGAGGTGGAGCATGTCCATTAATTCAGGATTGGACATGGCCTTGTACGTCAGGCACAGATCACCTCTGAGTAGGCGGTATGCGACTGAATAGAGCTGGAGTTTTTCAGTCGGGCAGCATATGACATATGTTTAAGACCCTTTATCCTCTTGGTGAGGAACTTTTGGGGTCTTTCCAACTGCTGCAGGTGTCGGGTGAGATACATCCCAAATGGGGCATTGTACTCAATCATTGGCCTGATAAGAGAAGAGTACAGGGGCACAATGACCTCTCTTGACCTAGATGTGAAACCCTTCATGATAAGGTGGGCAATATAGAAGGTCTTCCTAACCACTTTGGCAATGTGAGTGTCAAATGACAGGTTACTGTCAACCTGGGTCCCTAGGTCCCTGATTACCTCTTCCGTACTTAATGGATTACCGCCTATGTGGTAATTTGTCGGTACCTTGTTTTTCCCAAAGGGTATGACTATACATTTTTTGGCGTTCAGCTTAAGGCCATGGCTCTGGCACCAATTATCCATTTCTATGAGGCCTCTCTGAAGGATGTTTGTGTCCGCTGGAGTATCAACTATGGCGCCCAGTTTGCAGTCGTCTGCGAACTTTGTCAGCCACAATCCTCCTATGTTTGCCTGTACTTCGGAAAAATAAATGCTGAACAAGAGGGGTCCCAGGACTGAGCCCTGTGGGCAAGGGAGCCCGCAGGATTTTTTGCAGGGGGGTGCAAACCCAGAGCCCCACCCACATAGCTCACCCCGCCCCCTGCCAACACAGCCCCGCCCAAGTCCACCCACCCCAAGCCCCGCCCACACAGCCATTCCAGTGTCCCATTACTTGGCTATTTCTCCCCATTTACTGTAGACACTGTTCAAATCTGTGTGCATACTGTGTTATGCTTTAGTTCTACAATGATTACAGGCAGTTGGATTTAAATTTACAACTTTTATTTCAAACATTATAGCCCAAACACTGAGACATTTACTAAACCTAAACAAAGCAATAGTCTTACAATGAAAACAGACTTGGCATTAAAGCTTCTCTACTTTTGAAACTCACATTCAATGAAACGGCATTGAAACCCACATTCAAAGAAAATGCATCTGGCCAGTGGCAGGTTATTTACCTTTGAACTGTTTTCAAGCAATAGGCTCCTTGCACACCGTTAGGGCCATGCAAAAGTTATTTGATTTACCTGATTGTATTAATTATAATATATAATTGAATTATATCCCTTGTATTATACAGCAACACTTGTATATTTCAGTGTTTCATCTACAAATTCAGTGCCTGCTGCCGTCAAAGAATAAATTGCCTATGTTAAATTAAACTGTATTTGTAGCAAATTTTTCTGTGTAAGCTGTAGTAGCTGATTCATAGCATTTATAAGTGTTTGCTGTACCTGTTTCTGCCTGTTTTGTGAAAAAAAAAGAAAAAAAAGAAAAAATATCTCTTGTTTTTCCTGCTTTACTAGTTTAGTCCAGTTTCAGAGTTGCTGATTCCTGGGCCTCGGTTGTAGTTCCTGTGTACTGTTTCCTTGCCTTATTTGGGGGAGAGGAAGTTACCTTGCTTACCAGTGGGAGTGGGAAGCATTGAGCTGCCTTTTGTCCAGTTTTGTGAGGTTTCAGCCAGTAACTAGTAGTTTATTGGTCGTTTTGGGCCAGTTTCTAGCTTTTTCCAGCCCCCTGGTATAAAACGCGGTAAACGCGTTAGCCTTGATTTAGCTGAGCTGCCACTGTTGCACACTAGGGCAGCCGGTTAGGCAGGTTTAAACTATTCGGCTACCTAAAGTCCACTCTTCAAATTTTCCCTTCAAACTATCTTCCTCGAACTATACTACTGAACTAATCAGCGTATCCTATAACTGGAAAGATCATCTCCACTTGACTCCAAGTAGACTATTCTCTATCTGTTAAACCTAGCACTTGCTCCTACAGTACTTATTACCTTGATACGGCACTCTTGTCATAGATAGTACCCCAAAAGGTAACCCCCATTTCTCGGTCACCCACGTCCCCCTGAATCTTTTTTAAAGTTTTTGTCTATCCTTCTAGCATGTCGAGGGATCAGTTGCTAGTGTCCTCTCCTGCTCAGCTGGTGAACCTGGGAATACTGAGGCAATGTTACAATTGCCTCATGTACACAGACAACCCTCTCCTCCTCCCACAAAACGCAAATACATGCGAGAGATGCAACTATACGGCCAAACTGGAGGCTGAGCTCTCTCAACACAGGACTGGCAAGACCAGTCAGGAGGAGAAGGTTACCACACACACTATAGACCCAGTCTCACATAGCACCATTACAACCTCAAATCATACACATAAACACACAAAGACATACTCGGAGGCTCTGATCAAAAATCTACCAAAACAGCAGAGGCCACCAAAGCAGACACCCAAACAACCACCACCTCAGAACACAACACCTGCAACACATAGACCTCACAGTCAGAGTGTCAAACAGTCACAGCCCTTAAGGCCAAACACAATGCCAGACACACTAGTCATTGGTGACTCCATAGTCAGACACACTGACATCCCGCTCACCAGACTGAGTAAGGAGAAGGTCACAGTAAGCTGCCTGTCGGGCGCTAGAATCCGCCACATAACGCAAGCACTCGGGTCTCTCAACAGCAAGTACAAATATGACTCAGTCATTGTCCACGCTGGTGTAAACGATCTGAGACGTACCTCCTTGGACTACATGAAAAGGGACATTGAGGAGCTCTCTGATTATGTAGCCCAGGCAGGTATGACCCTGACCTTGAGCAGTATCCTACCTTCACCAAGAGTGATGCCACAATACAGAGATAAGATGATCAGCTTTAACAATTGGCTTAAACACTGGTGTCATTCAAAGGGGATCCAGTATCTGTCTGCCTGGGATGACATGCTGGACAAGCCACGCTGCTTCGCAAGGGACGGCTTGCACCTGTCACCCCTGGGATTCCGGATATTGGCAAAGGCTCTTGCCACCCCATAGTGCCTTTTTAGGCAAGGCTCAAATTCTAAACCTACCACCCTAGAACACAAAAAAGGAAAAAAACTAAGGGTAATGCTGCTCAATGCTAGAAGTCTCAATCTCAAAATGCACGCACTCGAGGCCCTTCTCAGTATGGAGAACATCGATGTCTGTGCTGTGACAGAAACCTGGTTCAAGGCTCCTGAGAGCACCCCAGCGCTATCAGGTTTTACCTCATATCATGCGTTCCGGCCCCAAAATCCGGACAATACCAAGAAAGGAGGGGGGGTATCCATATTCATCAAGGACACCCACACCTCAAGACTGGTGGCAACGCACGATGCATCGGAGACCATCCAGGTGCAATTAACCATAGGCAAGACTGCTCTGCAAATTGTAGCATGTTACAGGTCACCCTCACAAACTCAGGAACCTCACATGGCCTTCCTGAAAACACTAGAGGGATAAATGTATCACCAAACACCATCATACTAGGTGACTTCAATTACCCTAATATAGACTGGGAACACTACTCAAGCCCAAACACCCTAGCCCAAAAGTTCCTGGAATTCATAAACTCAAATGCCATGGAACAACTAGTCACCATCCCCACAAGAGGAGATAACATACTTGATCTCATCATCACGAACATGGGAGCACAATGTTCAACACCGAAGTATACCCCTCACTGGTGAGATCAGATCACAAACTAATCTCGCTGGAGGTCCTCATCCCACCCCACCTGAAATAAAAAGACCACAGTAAAGAACTTCTCAAAAGCTGACTTCACACTTCTAAAGACTAGTGTGGTCTCCTTTAAGGCCCCGAGCCGCGGAAAACAGTACTCAAGCCGCTGAATCACTTACAAACACCTTCTACCAGCACCTGCAGGACTGCATGGATAAGGCAATCCCAAACAAAACAAAGACTCTTAGTACCAAAGGCAAGCGTCCAGTCTGGTGGACCCCAGCCATAAACAAACTCTACAATAAAAGGAGGAAGCTACTACAAGATAGAGCAAAATCCTTAAAAGGTAAGACACCCTTGATCACTATAAGTAAAAAACTAAGAGCTCTCATAAAATCATCCAAAGCAAATTTCGAGAGAAAAATAGCTAAAGACTCAAAAGACAATCATAAGGCCTTCTTTAACTATGTTAGAAACCAAGGAGGAAACTCCCAGATATGCTCAGAACTAGTTCAAAATGATGTGAAGATTACTGATCCTACAGACATTGCCAACATACTGGCTGACAGGTTCAGTGCAAACTTCTCCCAAAGGAGAGATATCTATACCAAACGATTGCAGCCCCCCAAACATCTCCAGCGCCCAAGTGAGAACTGCTCTCTCCAAAGCAAAAAACACAGCATCCATGGGACCTGATGGTGTCCCCGGCTGTGTGCTCCACGAACTCAATGAGGAATTAAACCCACAGCTAGGACAGCTGTTTAATCAAAGTCTTACCTCTGGATACATACCCAGGGAGTGGCGCACTGCAACTGTGGTCCCAATTCACAAAGGCGGTGCCTCCACCGACCCTGGAAATTACCGGCCCATTAGCTTGACAAGCCTTATCTGCAAAGCCATGGAGAGGATCATAATGGACCTCATAAATAAAGACATAGGGAATTTGCAGACTTTGGATCCAACCCAGTTTGGCTTTGTCAAAGGCAGATCATGTCTTTTAAACTTGGTTGACTTCTTCGAAACAGTCACCAAAGCCATTGACGAGGGAAAGGCAGTCCATACAGCCTACCTCGATCTGGCTAAGGCCTTCGATACAATACCCCACTCGGGTATCATTGAAAAACTCATCAGCTTAAATGTTAACCCATACATCACAAGATGGGTTGCAAACTGGCTGAGTGACAGAACCCACAGGGTCAGAGTTGCTGGCGCCATGTCAGACTCAAAACCTGTCACAAGTGGTGTCCCACAGGGCTCAGTCCTAGGCCCACTCTTGTTTGGCATCTACTTTTCCGAAGTACAAGCAAACACAGGAGGGTCATGGCTGACAAAGTTTGCAGATGACTGCAAACTGGGCGCCATAGTAGAAAACACATCTGACACAGATATCCTTCAGAAGGGTCTTACAGAAACGGATAACTGGTGCCAGAGCCACGGCCTGAAGTTAAATGCCAAAAAATGCATAGTCATACCCTTTGGGAAAAACAAGGTTACCCCTAGCTACCAAATAGGTGGCAATCCACTGAGCACAGAAGAAGTTATCAGGGACCTGGGGACCCAGGTTGATAGTAGTCTGTCATTCGACACCCATGTAGCTAAAGTAGTTAGGAAGACCTTCTACATTGCCCACCTTATCATGAAGGGATTCTCATCTAGATCAAGGGAGGTCATAGTCTCCCTTTACTCATCACTCATCAGACCAATGATTGAGTACAATGCCCCATTCGGGATGTATCTGACCCGACACTTGCAGCAGCTGGAGAGGCCACAAAAGTTCCTCACCAAAAGGATAAAGGGTCTCAAAAATCTGTCGTATGCTGCCCGACTGAAAGAACTCCAGCTCTATTCAGTCGCTTACCGCTTGCTCAGAGGTGACCTTTGCCTAACATACAAGGCCATGTCAAACCCAGATTTGATGAATATGCTTCACCTCAAAAAATCTAGATCCATCAGAGACACAAGGGCGGGAGACTTAAACCTCGACACGGCTATTAATAGGACGTGCTGGACGGATAGATTCATCACCCAAAGACTCCCTATGCTGTGGAACAAAATCCCGGTACATGTGAGGCAGAGCACCTCGCTGGCCTTGTTCAAGAGAAATCTTGACCAATGGATGGGAGATCGCAGATATACCCCAGGGATTACCTCAGTGTCACTGCTCGACAGAGGCACAGCAAAATAATGGGTATAGTTCCCCATACTAAAGGGGTGGCGTAAGCCACAAAACGATGGGCTAGGCTTGTAAATGCCCTTGGGCAGATAGCCTAGTATGAACCTATGAACCTATGAACCTATAAAAAAATGGTAAGCTGATATATTGCAATAGAAAATGGATGACAAGCTGAAAAACAGGTTCATAGTTATTAGGCATCTCATCCAAAGGAGGACATCCTGAGGACTGCAGCATACAAATGTATATGCTGTAGGAATAGAACCTCAAGCCTTTACATTAAGATGCAAGTATTCTACTTGTGGTGCTACTAACATAGCTTTAAAACTTTATACCACAATAGAGATACCATTTGCTAAACAAAATGGTTGCACATTGTAAATAGACTTGGCATGAGCAGCAGTGAACTTCGCTTCCCTTAAAACTCACAGTTCCTTGAAAATGCACTTGAAAATTCCACCTGCTAACTCTAACTTGGGCATTTCACTTTCTCTCTCTTACAAAGATACCACACCCCTCAAGGCCTCACCCTTAGTGCAAGCAATCTTGACAAAGCCTAAAATAAATAGGGACAAATTATAAATATGGCTCTCAGAAAATTGCAAGAGTAACAGGATTTGTGTTAGTATGCATTTTTCTAAATGACATGACATCTAAAACTGAAATGTCTCATTATTTAGCAACTTCAATCCTTTTTAAGAGGAATATGGGGCAAAAATCTGGACAGCTGAGGGGTATGCTACCTCCCTCTTATACACACACCAAATAATTCTGGTCAGACTTGAATTAGTTCTGGGAAGGTTGCACTGAACGGCACCATGCTTGATCTGAAGTGGGTGAAATCCTGGTAGCTAGTGATTGCAGCTCAGCAATGTGGAGCATTAAAGCATTTTTAGCAGAGCATTGTTTCATCACTACCTATTGTGTTTGCACATAAGCTGTAGTCATTTCAAACATTTGCCTTTTTGATTACTACAGAGTACATTTACCCACCAGAGCTATTGTGTTTTGACTTCATTGTGGAGCTAGTTGTTGCAGGGCTTGGCTTTTAAGTAAGGTAGCAATGCTTATTTACCATATACCATTAAAGCCACCCAACTACAAGTGTACTAACACACAGACACTGCTATAAGACACTGGTCTCCAATAAAATGTAATGAGCTTCTGAAAATACTGTAATCCTGTCCTTTTATTACAAATACTGTCATATGCATTTCAATACCCAAGGCTTATACATTATCTAGCTATGTAAATATTCTCTGCATGGCAACAACGAAAAGGCTTTCAATGCTGGCAATTCTTTAACAATATGCTTACTAAAGCTTACTTGCATCTTACAATGTCCGACAGGCTTACTAAAGCTTACTTGCATCTTACAATCTCCGACAAGCTTACCTGATGTTCATTAAACCATGGCTACTTAAACAGAGCAACAGGACACTGATAACATGCAGTTCCTGAATAATAAGAAGCATAAATCAACAGTATAAAAATCTGATAGAAAACCAGAACATTTTGCAAAATCAAGGACAGATGAAAAGCCACGGTCATATTTGTGATCTACCTTGGATGGGGGAATACTCTGCACACTTACTGCATAACTGCTTCTTGCCTTCCTTGGACACATCCCGAGCCACTACAATGGGGGCTGGGGTGCAATAAGTATATCATAATTTGAAATGTCTCTGGCTGACAGTGATGGCTCTGACACTCATACCTCTCAACTTCAGAGCAAGAAATCTGGACAAAGCCATACATAGAACTAGAAGTGGGACACAGGCCCAAAAATAAGGCCAATTTTTAAATATTGCTCTTATTAACTTAATAGAACAGGTAGATCTTGCATTAGTACAAATTTTCTGAAGGGTATAAAATCTGAAACTCAAATGTCTGCCATTATTTTCTAACTTCAATCTTTAATGACTTGCCACTAATTTGCCAGAAACCACAATTTTATGAAAAACAGACCAAAATGTGATGCAAAAATACCTGTCGAAAAAGGGACACCTTTTTAATATTAACAGTTAACTTGAAGCAGCTAACAAAATAAGAGCATCCACATGCATTTCTGAAATAAAGGTAATCTATAACTGATCATTACAGTTATAATTGTAAACCCTCCACATTTTCTTCCAAAATTGCCATTTTGGAGGAGGGATTATTAGGGCAGAGCAACATTTTGAGCCAGAATTGGGGACAATTGAGATGTTTGGATATTCCTAATCTACAAAGTGATTTGCACGTACCTCTCAACCTCTTAATGCAGGAAATCTGAACAAGGCCAAATATATTGGGGAACATACAAACACTACTAAAAATTGCTCTTGTATAAACTTAGACAGTCTTGCATTAGCATGCATTTTTCTGAAGGTTATGACATCTGAAACTCAATGTCTGTCATTTAATGGCTTCATTCCTAAATGAGTTGCTAGAAAACCACAAATTTTATGAGAAACAAACCAAAAATAAGCAGCAAATATCTATTAATTCTGCAAAGATATGGACAACTGAGAGGTATAGTTCAACCGGGCTGTCTGAGTTTGCTACCCCCTCACAAAATCATGGTCAAATGGAGCCTCCCCTGCAGCCATTCCAATGTCCCATTCCTTGGTTATTTTGCCCCATTTACCATAAACACTAATGTGCATACTGCTTTACTTCTGCGATGATTTAGGATTTCATTTGAAAGTTTTATTTTGCATTTTACAGCACAAACCCTAATACATATCTGTTAAAGCAATGCAGTCTCAATGAAAATAGACTAACATTAATACTTCTCTGCCCTTGAAACTCACATGCATTGAAACAGCACTGAAACCCACTTTCAGAGAAAATACATTTTGCCAATTGCAGATATTAACTCTGGGCTGTCTTCAAAATCATAGGCCCCTCGAACATAACATACACATGCTCTTTGATACACCTTCCTGACTGTATTACATTATATTCCTTGTACAATACAGTACAGTTGTTAAAGGGCATTTTAAATTTATTGTTTTGAAAATTTTTCCAGTAAACAAAGAAACAAAAAGCATCTACCAATGACAAAATTGCCCAATTCAGAACATTTCCATCATAAAGTCTACTCAAGTCCACCAGTATCAGTAAAAAATATACACAATCTCTGTAGTAAAATCCACATTGAAGAAATTTGTAACTAATAGAGGTTGCTGCTAGCAAACACTTTATATGTCATTGTTTAATCTACAAATAAAGTGCCTGTTACCCTTGAAGAATAAATTGCCTTTGTTGCATGCAGTAAAAAAATGAAAAGCTAGTAATACCGCAATAGAGAATGGATAGCAAACTGTTAACAGGTTCATAGTTACTAGGTATCTTTGCCAAAAGGACTGTAGTATCCACCCCCTTTACAACACAATACAGCAATGCATTTACCTACTGTGGGAGTAGTACCCACAGCCTTCAGCATCTAAAGCAAGTACACTATCTGTTGTGCTATTAACAATGCAAGCAAACTAAACATAATCAGCACTAAACTTTTGCTCCCCTGCAGCTCTCAGCTCCTTGTAAAATCTACTCGACACTCAGCTGTATCTCTGAACTTTGCAGCACAAGAAATCTGGAAAAAGCCGAAATTTATTGGGGGGGGGGGGGCAAAAGGCCAAACAACAGGGACACATTTTAAACATTGCTTGTATAATGTTTGAAAGTTGCTAGAATAAAATGCTGCATTACCACCATACATTTCACTGCCATGTCTTGAACCCAGGGGACCCCGTGCAAAACAGTCAAAGCAACATACCACTACGCCAAATCAGCTGTTTTGTGAAAGAGGAAGACTGAAATTTTACCATTTAGTGAATTCAGTTCTCACCATAGCACAGCTGTCAACCTCTTAGCACAAAAGACCTGAACAAAGCCAATAATGGGTGACTACAACCACCAAACATTCAGTGAATTCAGTTCTCACCATAGCTCTCAACCTCTTAGCAAATAACACCCGGACAAAGCCAGTAATGAGAGAATATAGCCCCAAACATTTTCAGTGAAATCAGTTCTTACCATAGCTCTCAACATTAGCAAAAACCTGGATGAAGCCAATAAATACCTGGATGAAGCCAATAAATACCTGAACAAAGCCAATACTGGGTGAATACAGCCCCCAAACATATTCAGTGAATTCAATTCTTACCATAACTCTCAACCCTAGCACAAAACCTGGATGAAGCCAATAATGGGGGGAATACAGTCCCAAACACAGGGATACATTTCAAATATCCATCTTGTACACTTAGAAACTTGCTAGAATAAAAGCTTGCTTTTGTTACCATACACTTTCTGAAGAAAAGAAGTCCGATATTGAAATGTGTCCATTTACATTTATTAACCAGGAAAGTCTGACTTTGAAAAAAAAAAAAAAAGCTAATTTTTTTAGCAGAGGCCCAGGGAGAAACACTCCAGACAGCCAAGAATAAAACCAGATAATAACATTTAGCTGTCAGGCAACAAGGACACAAATGCAGAAACCACAGAGTTTATGAGGAACAGAAAAAGTATGAGGGAAAATCCTGCAATATTTTTACAAATGGTGGTGGGTAGGGAATTCAGGCTCTTGCCACGTGGGCCCAAGGTACAGGGTTCAAGCCTTATTCTCTACCCACCACCATGTACACACACACCTCTACCTGAACGGGTCCCATCTTCCGTTCCCGAATAATCCGTCTGAGTCCCCGCTCTCAAACTCCTCTACCTGAAGGTGTCCTATCTTCCATTCCTGCTCTCAAATAGCGATGATGTCAGCACGCCTACCTGCGACTGGACTGTTAGCACATTCTTCTTAAAGAAGAATGCACTATCTTCTTAAAGAAGAACGCACAAAAAAAAAAACTTTGTTTGAAATGCTCTAGTCAGCCGATTCCAGGGGGGGGGGGTGCAAGTGCACCCCCTTGCACCTGCCTGCGGGCGCCCTTGCCTGTGGGACACCGCTTGTGACTGGCTTAGAGTCTGACATAGCTCCAGCAACTCTGACCCTGTGGGTTCTGTCCTTGAGCCAGTTTGCAACCCATCTTGTGACATATGGGTTTACATTTAAGCTGGTGAGTTTGTCTATGATGCCCGAGTGGGGTATTGTGTCAAAGGCTTTTGCAAGGTCAAGGTAGGCTGTGTGAACTGCCTTACCCTCATCAATGGCCTTTGTGACTGTTTCAAAAAAGTCGACCAAGTTCAAAAGGCAGGATCTGCCCTTGACAAAGCCAAATTGAGTAGGATCCAATGTCTGTAGGTCCCCAATGTCTATGTTTATGAGTTCCATAATGATCCTCTCCATAGCTTTGCAGACCAGGCTCGTCAAGCTTATGGGGCGGTAATTTCCAGGGTCCGTAGAGGCACTGCCTTTGTGAAGTGGGACCACTGTTGCCGTGTGCCATCCTTTGGGTACGTATCCTGTAGTAAGGCTAAGATTAAACAGCAGCCTTATGTGTGGGTTTAGTTCCTCTTGGAGTTCATGTAGCACACAGCCCGTGACACCATCCAGTCGCATTGATGCTGTGTTTTTAGCTTTAGAGAGGGCGGCTCTCACCTGGGCATCTGAGATGTTAGGGAGGCTACACTCTGCTGGGATAGATATTTCTCCTTTTGGGGGGGAGGGGGAAGAAAAATTTGCACTGAACCTGTCTGCCAGAATGTTGGCAATGTCAGTGGGTTCAGTGTATTTTGTGTCATTTTGGACTAACTCTGAGCATATCTGGGAGTTTCCACCCAGGTTTCTAACATAGCTAAAAAAGGCCTTGTGATTGTCCTTTGTGTCTTTTGCGATTTTTTTCTCTCAAAGTTGGCCTTGGATGATTTTATGAGTGATTGTAGTTTTTTGCTAGTACTGATCAGAGACGCCTTCCCTTTTAGGGATTTTGCTCTGTCATGTAGTAGCTTCCTCCTCCTGTTGTAAAGTTTGTTTATGGCTGGGGTCCACCAGACCGGGTGCCTGCCTTTGGGGGAATGGGTCTTGGTTTTATTTGGGATTGCATGATCCATGCATTCTTGAAGGTGCCCATAGAAGTTATTTGCAAAGGATTCAGCAGTGTGGGTTGTGGTTTCCACTGGCCCAGGGGCCTTGAAGGATACCACTTCAGTCTTAAGAAGTGTGAAGTTTGCTTTTGAGAAGTTCTTCACTGTGGTCTTTTGTGCAGGGTGGGGGCGGGATGTGGATTTCCAGTGAGATTAATTTATGGTCTGATCTTACCAAAGAGGGATATACTTCCGGTGTGGAGCATTTTGTCCCCATGTTTGTGATGATCAGGTCTAGTATATTGTCTCCTCTTGTGGGAATGGTGACTAGTTGTTCCATTGCATTTGAGTTTATGAATTCTAGGAACCTTTGGGCTAGGGTGTTGGGGCTTGAGTAATGTTCCCAGTCTATGTTTGGGTAGCTGAAGTCTCCCAAAATTATGGTATTTGGAGAGACATTCATACTCTCCAGTGTCTTCAGGAAGGCTGTGTGGGGTTCCTGAGTTTGAGAGGGTGGTCTGTAGCATGCTACAAACTGTAAGGCAGTTTTGCCTACGGTTAGTTGCACCTGGATAGTCTCCGATGCTTCGTGCGTTGCCACTAACCTGGAGGTGTGGGTATCTTTGATGAAAATGGATACTCCCCCTCCTTTTGTGGTTCGGTCCAAGTTTTGGGGCTGGAAAGCGTGATATGAGGTAAAACCTGATAGTGCTGGGGTGCTCTCAGGTGCCTTGAACCAGGTTTCAGTCACTGCACAGACATCGATGTTCTCCATACTGAGGAGGGCTTTGAGGGTGTGCATCTTGAGGTTTAGACTTCTGGCATTGAGCTGCATTACCCTTAGTTTTTTTCCACTTGTGTTTTCTAGGGAGGTAGGTTTGTCATTTGAGCCTTGCCTACAAAAGGCACTATGGGGGTGGCAAGAGCCTTGGCCAATATCCGGAAGCCCAGGGGTGACAGGTGCAAGCCATCCCTTGTGAAGCAGCGTGGCTTGTCAAGCATGTCATCCCAAGCAGACAGACATTGGATCCCCTTAGAATGACACCAGTAATTAAGCCAATTGTTAAAACTGATCATTTTGTCTTTGTACTGTGGCATCATTCTTGGTGAGGGTAGGATGCTGCTCAGGGTCAGGGTCATACCGGCTTGGGCTACATAATCAGAGAGCTCCTCTATGTCTCTTTTCATGTAGTCCAGGGAGGTACATCTCAGGTCGTTCACACCGGCATGTACAATGACTGAGTCATATTTGTACTTGCTGTGGAGTGACCTGAGTGCTTGTGTTATGTGGTGGATTCCAGCTCCCGACAGGCAGCTTACTGTGACCTTTTCCTTGTTCAGTCTGGTGAGCGGGACGTCAGTGTGTCTGACTATGGAGTCACCTATTACAAGTGTGTCTGGCATGTTGTTTGGCCTTAAGGGCTGTGACTGTTTAGCACACTGACTTTGTGAACTATGTGTTGCATGTGCTATGTCTTGAGGTGGTGGTTGCTTGGGTGTCTGCTTTGCAGGCCTCTGTTGATTTGGTAGATTCTTAATCAGCGCCTCTGCAGTCTGGTGAGCGGGACGTCAGTGTGTCTGACTATGGAGTCACCTATTACAAGTGTGTCTGGCATGTTGTTTGGCCTTAAGGGCTGTGACTGTTTAGCACACTGACTTTGTGAACTATGTGTTGCATGTGCTATGTCTTGAGGTGGTGGTTGCTTGGGTGTCTGCTTTGCAGGCCTCTGTTGATTTGGTAGATTCTTAATCAGCGCCTCTGAGTATGTTTTTGTGTGTTTATGTGTATGGTTTGCTGTTGTGATAGTTCTATGTGAGACTGGGTTTGTGGTGTGCGTGGTTACCTTCTCCTCCTGACTGGTCTTACCAGTACTGAATTGAGAGAGCTCAGCCTCCAGTTTGGCTATATAGTTGCATCTCTCGCATATATTTGTATTTGTTGGGAGGAGGAGAGGGTTGTCTGTGTACATGAGGCAATTGTAACATTGCCTCAAGATTCCCAGATTCACCAGCTGAAAAGAAGAGGACGCCAGCAACTGACCCTTCGACATGCTAGAAATAGTGAAAAAGATTGCTGTGTAACTGAATCAGAAAGGACCTATAGGGAGATGTGTACTCAACAGAATTTAGGTGAATGAAGTACTTTCTTTTGATTAAGAGTGCTTTACCTGTATAAAAATGCTTTAGGAGCAAGTGCTGAGCTTTTCAGATAGAGTATAGGCTGTTTAGATTGCAAGATTTAGATTCCATATCTTCAAATACCTTCATACCATCCCACGTGCTTAGATCACTGATAGCTGAATGTATTTAAAAGCAGAACTGTGAGCTTTTTAGTTAGGTAGTAAATCTTCCAGAGAGACAAACTAAGCAAGAGGCAGGAACCAGTTCTGGCATCCTTATTGCATGACATCTTCACATGATTTATTTATTTATTTGTTATCTATTACATTTGCATATTCAGAATGTCCATATGGGAAGTTTAATTTTCATTGAAGCCCCAGGGAAAAAGCTTCATGTCCTAGTACAAACATATAGAATGAACATTCAGATAATTGCAGATAAAGACATGGTATGCAGAAAGAAATACAAAAGAAAGCTATCTAATGTTACCTACATGGAAAGTAATCATATGGTAAGATCAACATTCAAGTCTGTTCACTTGCAGTACAGATAAACCAATGCACAATAAAGAATAAATCAGCATGTGAGATTATTAATAATTAAGTGTAAGTAACTTCGGAAATATGACAAAGCTGTTAGCATTTGCCAGGATATCAGAAATGAAAGGAATACAGTGAAATAATAGGATTACACACAGATACTGTTATTATGCAAACTAGTCAAGTACATTTCTATCATTGTTTTTAAGTTACTAATTTACATCTCAGTGACAGTTCCATTGTATCTACAAATAATATTTTAAAGAAATTTTAAAGCCTGTTTTAAGAAATGTATCTTTTATTGCAGAGACACTTTTTAAGAGGTTTATCATGAAACTATAATTTGCATCTCTCTCTCTCTCTCTATATATATATATATATATATATATATATATATATCTGATTAGATATGTAGGCTTACCTTCCTACCAAAGGTCTGGCTGTACTTTGCACATTTTCACAATAACAGTATTGACCAGAAAGAATGCTTAGACGAACACAGAAACATATGTGCTAATTTTAGCAAAATAAAGGAGAACTGCTGGTTGAAAGCTTGACAGTTAAAGCTAAAAGAGAGCAATGCATTGATGTGCTCTATTTTGCAGTTCTTCAACAAGCATGCTGCCCCCTTCTAGGTTGTGCAGTGCCAAGAATGTAAATTAGTTAAAAAACAGAGAAAAGTAAATGTGAGTCTGATGTTGAGTGTAGCATTATTTAAAAGGTACACATTATCATAGTAGCCTACTTCATTTTTGAGTCACTTCCTTCATTGCATTGCCTACTAGTTTGTCAAACCTAAGCTGGTTATTTACTATGAGATCAGGAAGTTTTATGAGGTTGCTTTGTCAGTGGGAAACATATTCAGGAGTATCACAGTAAGACGTGGTTTTGAGCAGAAGGATGATTCAGAACTTCCTTTTGGTAGAATTTTAATTGTATTATCCAATATCTTAATCTGAGAAAAATACTGATTTGGTCTTTCATTTCTGTCTCATTGATTGATTTGATTTCTCCCATTAAAGCAAGATATATCATATGGATAACTAAATATATTGATGACTAACTTGGGATGTGTAATTACTTTACCAAGAGGCTCAATCATACCTCAAGATCACCTAACTGGACTGTAGAAATGAGCTGCAATGAATAAACACAACTTCAGTACAAACAAATATGTTGTGGTGCCCCTGCCCTACCCCAGTAATCAAGGAGCCTCAATCCTCACCATTGGCAACAGTGGGGGACGTACACACTGGGAGGATGACAAGTACACACACACACACACACACACACACACACTAAAGTGCAATTTCCCTTAAGAGTACACAGAGATCACAGTCAGTCTGGGTCTGCATTCTACCTCTTTCTCCAGATCCCCAATAAGACTCCCCACAGGCACAGCTATAGGTTTGAGATCTCAGCTGAGTGGCCAAACCAAGATCTCCAGTACCCTCTCTGTCCAACCAGTGCTTCGTGTCCCTGCCTAAGTAGCTGACACCCACACTCTTTGAGATTTGATTGATATACAGACACACTCGCTCCTGGGAAAGGCTGACACAGGTTTACTAGCTATGCTCCCTTCTGCCCAGACTATAAGATAGTTCTGTTTGCCACCAGCCACTCTTTATCAGCTACTTTAAATCCCTTAGCAATGGGTGTCCAATCCTACTGTGTAATGTTACTATTAATCCAAATGGTAACCTGACCAAGAGCAAGGCTATTTAGGATTGGCCTGTACAGTGTCACCAAATACATATGCAAGTACTCTAAGAGTTTAAATATCTCTAAACATCCACAATTGAACAGTTTAAATATATTTAATAATAAATAATAAAACAACAAGACAATACTCAGTAAACAAACAGTTACTTCAGAATTCAAAATCACAGGAAATATTTAAAATAACATTGCTGGACAGTCTCAAATAAATAAAACATCTAAGCTATACCTTACTATATTCCTATCTGAATCTAAAAGAGTTACTGTCCCCTAAAAACTTACAGCAAGGCAAGTGCAGATGTGGTGATGAGTGGATGTTATCAGGTCAAAGATGATTACAAAATGCCCTGTCGTGCTCTCTCAGAGAGTTCTTAAATCAATATCAAATAATACTGCTGGGTTAGCTTGGATGACATCACCTTTTTCACCTGACTTTAATTCCTAAGCTAAACCCCCAGTGTCAGAAGCTACCAACATTTAACATCTCTCTGTGAAAATACATATCCTTCAGATGTTTGCAACTGCTAGAAGACATAAAAGAATAAAACACTTACAAAACAACACAGAGAGTCCCCTAGTGTAGACATCCTGTCTCCATTTGACTGAAAGTGAAAGATAACTTTTATAGCACAATTGTAAAACAATTTAATTTCAACTATTTTCTTGAAGTTTTGCAAGTTAACCCTCTATGTTCTGGTTCCCACTGTTAAAACATATACATTTACACAATTACAATAGTTTATATACATTTCTATTCTAAGCCAAAAGGCATGCTGTGGTTACATTTTACCTCAGTAAATAACATACAGTTCCAAAACAGTTGTAGCACAAGCATCTTATATGAAGCATGTTGGCATTCACAAATGACACATAACCACTTACAAAATTCCGGATAGCTGGGCTGGCAGTATTTTCTTCTATCAAACTTCTATATAAATCATATTAATGTTCACAAATGACATAGAATTGTTTACAAAATTCCAGATGGCTGGGCTGGCAGTATTTTCCTTTGTCACATATGGCAAGATACTAGTTGGTAAGAAGTAATTGCATAAAACATACAATTAACAACATAAGTACTAAAATAGCAGATAAAACTAGAGATTGGTATATTTATAGATACAGATCTCGGTTTTGAATGCACTGTGACCATATTGGTTAAAAAAGAAAATTAGCTGGGGTAATATATTTGAATCTGCAGGGTATTACCAGTAGGTTGTTACACACAGGGATTCTTCTCTTTGTTGCACAATTTACTTCAGTAATAGAATAAATTGTACTAGTTTCATATACTTAACCATACAACCAGACATCTCAACATATTGGTGTGTAAACAGCTAAAAGGAATTAAGTTGCAAATGTTATCTAAAATTCATATTGCTATTTTTGATGTCTTAGGAATAAATTTAGTATTGAGGAGATGGATGTTGATATAATAGTTAAGGTATTTACCTCACAAGAACAAGGTACAGACCTTGATGCATGGCTAAGCTTAAAACAGCCCGCTGAAGTTTCTAGTATCAAAGTACATATGGCTAACACAAGGGATGGAATGATGTTGTTAAAACTGGATGGCAACACTAACAGTACGAGGAATAATTTTGTGATGAAGCTGTTATCAAAGGTTTATTTATTTATTTATTTGTTTGCTTGTTTGTTAAAGAGGGAGACACTGATCCATATGGACCATTTTCGGGTTCATCCTACAAGCAAAAGCTACCAAAAAAAGCACAATATATATGTTAATTTAAAATTTCATGCAAAGGAATAAGAAAAGAAAAAAAAAGTATTTTGTAGAATAATTCATTTTAAAGTAGTAATGAATTTAACAAATCAACTAATTAACAATTAAGCACATTCACAGACACTGGCAGAGCGAACACAGCAGCAGTCACTGAAATAGTAAAAAACGTTTAATACAAAATGTAAGTGCTTTCACATAAAAATGCTTCTTCAGACCTATAAAATAACAGCATAACATATGAAATATATACATACTGAAGCAATTCAAAACAACCAATAAAACAGCCTAACCAATTAAGCATTAAATCTCTCTTAAAAACATACATACGAAATAAAAACAAAGAAGCTAACAATGGCAACATATCACAAGGGTACCACAATCTTACAAAAAATTATTTAGGCAATCTCCGTTTATTTAAATATGGTTTGATAGACACCCGTTCATTCAACCCAGCACCTCTGTGGGCTCTTAAAATAATTATCCAATTATTTTCCCTAAATTCTGTAGTATTACGTATATTGCCCAACCTGATACTTGGATGAACAACATCGATCACCCTAAACGTGAACTTATGTGTATCACCTCTTTCACTAACATGTTTCGAAAGGGCATTATGAGCAATGCCCTTTCTAATACTATAAATGTGTTCTCTCATTCTTTCATGTAGGGACCGAGTAGTCTTCCCCACATAGAATGATTGGCATATCGAGCAACAAGCAAGATATACCACATTAGTTGATTGGCAGTTAGCATTCACCTTAAATACAAAATCTTTATTAAGATCAGGATGAAAAAATGATTCAGAAGTATTGATATACATACAAAAATTAAATTTCCCACAAGGTGAAGTCACACCTATCTTAGATGTATTGTGTTCCGACTTCTGATTCCCAAATAACATTCTTTTTATGTTGAGTCTATTTCTAAAAATAAAAGTAGGACTAGGGCCAACAATGTTCCCTAATTCATTGTCCACTTGCAGAATAGGCCAGTGTTGATGAAATATATCACAAACCGCTTTTTGGTCTCTAGTAAAAAATAATGGAACCTTAACCACGCCAAAGGGGTTAACAGGCTTAGACAAATTAGTCAGCTCAGAGGCACTTGGTCCAAAATAAGGGTCTGCTTTCCCTTGTCTGAGGTCTTCTAAATCTGACCACATATCAGAAATCACTTTCGAGCCATAGCCTCGAGAGATTAACCTATGTTCTAACTGCTGTATTTCAAGATGAAATCCCTTGATAGATGGATTAAGTCTAGAGGCTCTAATACCTTGCCCCCGTATTAAGTTACGAAACACATAGTTGGGATGCATACTGGTTCTACTAAGCAAAGTGTTCCTAAAACAAGTTTTGCGATAAACCCCAGTATTAATAATAGAACCTGGCAGTTTCTCAATAAATAATTCCAGGAACTCAATCCTCTCACATGAAGACATCATAGTAAACTTTAGACATTCACATAAACCATTGATCTCTTCTAAAAAACGCTCAAGATCATAAAAAGAACCATGCCAAAGAAGAAAAACGTCATTGGCAAAACGTCGATAAAACACAACGTTCTTTATAAATGCTTCCTTTTTAAAAAGAGAAACATGTTCCCAATGAGCTAGAAACATATTGGCGTAGCTATTGGCACAAGGTGTGCCCATAGCTACGCCATGTTTTTATGAAAATAATTCATCTCCAAACACAAATATATGGTTCTCAAGCACTATCTTGATTTTTGTAACCTTGGATATACAATCATTATTTACTATGATACCCAATGACTTGGGTGTGAGTTATATTCAAGAATACTTGAATCTCCATAGTTCCTATGATAGCACCAGGATTGAACTGTTATGTTTTCTCCTAGAGATAGTGCTTGAGAACAATATATTTGTGTTTGGAGATGAATTCTTTTCATAAAAACATGGCGTAGCTATGGGCACACCTTGTGCCAATAGCTACGCCAATATGTTTTTAGCTCATTGGGAACATGTTTCTCTTTTTAAAAAGGAAGCATTTATAAAGAACGTAGTGTTTTATCGACGTTTTGTCGATGACGTTTTTCTTCTTTGGCATGGCTCTTTTTATGATCTTGAGCGTTTTTTAGAAGAGATCAGTGGTTTATGTGAATGTCTAAAGTTTACTATGACGTCTTCATGTGAGAGGATTGAGTTCCTGGAATTATTTACTGAGAAACTGCCAGGTTCTATTATTAATACTGGGTTTTATCGCAAAACTTGTTTTAGGAACACTTTGCTTAGTAGAACCAATATGCATCCCAACTATGTGTTTCGTAACTTAATACGGGGGCAAGGTATTAAAGCCTCAAGACTTAATCCATCTATCGAGGGATTTCATCTTGAAATACAGCAGCTAGAACATAGGTTAATCTCTCGAGGCTATGGCTCGAAAGAAATTTCTGATATGTGGTCAGATTTAGAAGATCTCAGACAAGGGAATGCAGCCCCTTATTTTGGACCAAGTGCCTCTGAGCTGCCTAATTTGTCTAAGCCTGTTAACCCCTTTGGCATGGTTAAGGTTCCATTATTTTTTACTAGAGACCAAAAAGTGGTTTGTGATATATTTCATCAACACTGGCCTGTTCTACAAGTGGATAATGAATTAGGGAACATTGTTGGCCCTAGTCCTACTTTTATTTTTAGAAATAGGCTCAACATAAAAAGAATGTTATGTGGGAATCCGAAGTAGGAACACAATACATCTAAGATAGGTGTGACTTCACCTTGTGGGAAGTGTAATTTTTGTATGTATATCAATACTTCTGAATCATTTTTTCATCCTGATCTTAATAAAGATTTTGTATTTAAGGTGAATGCTAACTGCAAATCAACTAATGTGGTATATCTTGCTTGTTGCTCGATATGCCAATCATTCTACATGGGGAAGACTAATCGGTCCCTACGGGAAAGAATGAGAGAACACATTTATAGTATTAGAAAGGGCATTGCTCATAATGCCCTTTCGAAACATGTTAGTGAAAGAGGTGATACACATAAGTTCACGTTTAGGGTGATCGATGTTGTTCATCCGAGTATCATGTTGGGCAATATACGTAATACTACAGAATTTAGGGAAAATAATTGGATAAATATTTTAAGAGCCCACAGAGGTGCTGGGTTGAATGAGCGGGTGTCTATCAAACCATATTTAAATAATCGGAGATTGCCTAAATAATTTTTTGTAAGATTGTGGTACCCTTGTGATATGTTGCCATTGCTAGCTTCTTTGTTTTTATTTCGTATGTATGTTTTTAAGAGAGATTCAATGCTTAATTGGTTAGGCTGTTTTATTGGTTGTTTTGAATTGCTTCAGTATGTATATATTTCATATGTTATGCTGTTATTTTATAGGTCTAAAGAAGCATTTTTATGTGAAAGCGCTTACCTTTTGTATTAAACGTTTTTTACTATTTCAATGACTGCTGCTGTGTTCGCTCTGCCAGTGTCTGTGAATGTGCTTTATTGGTTATTTTATTACTGATCAAGCGTTTATTTTGTAGTTTTGCGTTTTTTGGCTTTTATTTTTAATTAACAATTAACATCTGATTGATATAATGTCCAGCAAGAGAGAGAGACTTCAAAGCACAAGAAAAGTCTTTAATGCTGCAATGAGTGAAAAATGCAAGTAATACCCTGCCCTTAAAGACATACCAGTGTTTCAGCTACATGAGTCCTGTATCCCCATGACTTTTTGCTCTCTAAGTCTTTTGGGGTACATTCAAGCCAATAAAGCCAAACCCTACTAACTATAGATAAACCATGTTTTGGCCATTTGCTGGCCTTATCAGTGGATAATTGATGTCTGAAGTGGTTTTAGCCAATGATGAGGTTGCACAAATATTAACTAATGGCTGAAGGTTGTATCCCTATCCCATCCCACTCTTAAAGACATATTTTAAATATTAAGATTTTCAATAGATTTCAATATGCACTATGCCGACCTATTTGTAAGTATTAAAATAGTGAATACACATCAAAAAAGGCATTACCATTTCTGCATACTTTTTGCACTCATCTTATCATGTTCTCTGTCTACTACTTCACTGCCTGCTGCAATATTCTGTATCAGACGGTTAATAAGTCTCTGTGTTACAGACTTCAGAATCAGAATATTATCAGTTGCTTCTCATTATACTAAAGTGAAAATGTCTTTCTGTGATATGTCCTTTTAGTAATTATTGTTTTGAATTGTTCTAAATTAAAGTTGTATTAAATTTTGCAGCTTTTCTCCCCGAGTCATCACTGAAATGGGTACCTACCAAATCTGACCTTTCCAGTTAATAAAAGCAAACAAAATAAAACATATACATGAAGTCCATGGGTTAGCATATAAGGTCTGTGTAGCATTTTCTTTGCTGAAACATTTACATGTTCCTAAGCTAAATAGATATGCTTTTAATTATTTCCTGAATCTGGGGAAGGAAAGGATTTTACTTATCTCTTTAGGAATGGCTTCCCAGAATGTGGTGGCCATAACAGAAGGAGTATTTAGTCTGCTGGTAGGCATCATGGGTTTGCTCCTCTAATGGACCGATTCAAGCAGTGTCTTCTGTGCCTGTGCAGTCCAATTTGGAAGTGACAGTCCTTTCCACATTCTGAGAAGTAGGCAGATGTCAGTCTGGTATCATGGTCACGGATCTTCCTGAGGGCTCTCTTATTCTCTGCTCTCCTTGTAAGGTGGTTTCATACATAATGAGAGCTTCCTTCACTTCCCATTTAAAGACAATCTTGTTTGAGATGAGGGAATACAAGGTGATCACACTGATGGATTCAGCATTGAAGTCACGCGTGCATATGTCCTTGTAGCACAATTATGTTGCCCGTTCAGCATCTTTACATACTCCAGATCTCCAAAAAGGATGTCTTTTGGTATTCAGCCATCTGTAATGTGTGAGACATGACTCAATCAATACATACATCTCTGTTTCAGGATGGTGAACATGGAGGTGGTATCTGTCCTCTCAAGCACTGTGCTTTTGTGGATCTTGTCCTGCCATGAGATTCCAAGTACTCCCCTAAGGAAGCACATATGAAATACATTGAGCCACTGCTCCAGTTTTGAGCACAGAGTCCATGTTTCACTGGCATACAGTAATGTGCTCAAAACACAGGCTATGTAAACCTGCACCTTGGTATGCACAGTGAGTTTATTATCACACTCTGTCATCTTGAAAAATGTTGTGGTGTCTTTTCCAATGCACTTGTTGATCTCCCTATCAAGCAACAAGTTGTCAAAGATTGTACAGCCTAGGTAAAAAACTCATGGACAACCTCTAGCTCATGGTTGCTCACCCTGATTTATGGCTCTATAGTCTAGAACATGAAATAAAGATTTTGGGAAGGTGGTGGTTATGGATCTGAGGCTGTATGAAGGATCTCTTTCTGTATGTCTGCTGGTAAATAGAGGAAGGACTCTAAACTGATGAATTTAAATGTCATCACATCAAGAAAGGGGTGCTTCTTTGTGGAATGAGCAGCAACTTGGCTTTGGCATGTGTGTTGCAGCGATGACCTCTCCTAGGGAAAGAGTTATAAATCTGCAGTTGTTGGAGATAGATTGGTGTAGAGAGAGAGAGAGGTTATTTTTCAAGTAGTAGCAAATAAGAGACAAACATATTCTAGCTGTTGGAGAAGGACATCTTTGCCTATAACAGCCTTGCCTTGGGGTGACAGAAGTTTGATATCTTCTTAGCCCCCATATAGAAGTTTGCTCACTTTTGCTTAAGTTATTTGGATATGATGTTGGAAGTTGAGAGTGGGAGATCTAACCAGGCACCTAGATGTCTGAGAAATGGACATTTATTAGGGATTCTTTATTACTGATGTTGACTCACCAGTTGAATCAGTATTTTTTAGTCTTTGAAGTATTCCAAATTAAATAACTTTAATCTTGTTTCAGATTAAGAAGTAGTTAGTGCCTTAAACTGTTACAATTTTGTATTATGGAGCTTTAATCCCTGGGCCTCCATTGAAAATGGGTTCTCTTTGGCCCAGTGGACATTATTTCTTTATTTGCATTTTGTTTACTGGTAAATAGTGTAGTTAAGCCATTGGCGTAGACTTTAGAGAGCTGTCTATAGGAGATCTTAAATGAGGGAAGTAGAAGAGCCTCATCTGTAGATAAACGTATAGTCTGTGTGACGTAAAATGGATAAGCTGAGGAGGACAGAGGGATGTTTGCTAATATATAATGAGAACTGAACTAGGGATAAGATAGACTCTAGTGAAATGCCTTTGTTAAGGGGGGAAGAAGTGGAGCCAGTTTGCATTGTGAAGGATCTGTTTGGTGAGAAATTGGTAAATTGTTGTGTAGCTTGTGGTTGATGCATACATTTAATAGGAGCACAGTAGCAGACAATTGTCTAAAGCATCAACGGTTTTAGTTAGGTCAATTAAGATTGCACCTACAAGGTTTCCCGTTTCCATAGTTACTGTAATCTTTGCAGTCATTCTGCAACATTCTGACCAAAATCTGTGCTGACAGGGGATAATACTTTGTAATTTGTTCATGGAGCTTGATGAGTTGCTAATAGTCTAGTTTTTGAAATATTTTATCTGAGGCTAGGAGAATTGATATGAGTGTGTAGTCTTTGGTTTAGGAGAAGTTGGTGGGGTTTGGAACAGGTCTGGCTTGACATTGTTTACATTACTGGGTTTTGATGGCTTTAATAAGGCAGGTATTGCAGAGATGTTTATGTGAGGGAAGGATGTAATCTATATGTGGACAAATGAGCCACGGCTGAAGGCCATCGCTTCCTGGAGGGGTGGATCTAATGCGACACTAGTAAGAATTTTAGCAATGTCCTTGTGGCTATGCTTTTGAAGTAAAATGATGGTGGCTCTATCAGAGTTTCTTTTTTGAAGGGGGTGGTTGCTTATGGGAAGTTTGGGAGACTGGAGAACACTAGTAGAAAGTCGTCTAGATTACAGTGTCCAGATGAACTGGGAATAGTGTAATTTTGCAATTGGTCTTTGGGATAGGCTCTATCTATAATGTGATTCACAAGAGTTCAGAACTTTGTTTTTTCTGCAGAATGCCAAGTTTTGAGTTGAAGTGTGGAGGTTAGCTTTATGCTCCCTAGTACGTTTCTGAGTATATGTTTTAGCTGGCTGAAGTGGTCTCAGTTTTCTAGGGAGGGGAAACTTTTATATGTTTTTCAGGCTTCATCTCTGGTTTTATACAGGGGATTTAGTTTATTTTCTACTCATTTGTTCTGTGAGGCTCTAATTACTTGTCAGAAATGTGCACATGGAGTTTGAGAAGGAGAATTTGGGGGGTCATATATGATATCACTGGAATCATCTTGGATTACAAGGTCAAAGGTCATCCCAGAAAGAAATGTGAATGTAGGTTTTCGATATTTGATGGGACTGTGACTGGAAGGTTATTAGAGTGGGTGGTGAATGGGATATTGGAGGTTTCATGGTAAAGGTCCTGAGGCAATGGTCACTTACAGAAGGAGACAGGATGGAGATGTTTTGGATGGAGAAGGGGTCCTTAGTAATAAGATCTAGTACGGAGTGGTTGCTAGAAGAAGAGTTGGAGTGGGTAAAGTCTTTTTGTAGTTGGGAAAGGACAAAATTCAGTAGGATGTCTTCTGCCACTAGTGGTTGCCACTTACTCTATGCATGCATGGTGAGGGTAGCGTTTCACTCAAGAGATGACCTTTTGCATTTGTTAGGAGAAAAACAGGGAGGAAAGCCATTAGAGAATAAAAAGCATGATCACCTCAAATTTATTATGTGGCAGTGTGAGTACAAAACTCATCCACTTCTTCACCACCATTTTTGGTCCAAATACCATTAGTGTTAGCAGACACTCATCAATACGCTTAATCATAATGCTAATATAGTGTTCATCAAAGCAGATAGATGGGAAGGAAGCTAATTATCTGATAAAGGCAGGTCGTGCACACACCCAGCCTCTGATAATTGAATAGTGGAATAATAGTAGAACCATTAAGCTAACATGCCTTGAACCTTTAGCTTTGCAGGCTAGTGTGACTCTTGCTTCTCAGCATTTTAAAGCAGCTATAAATAGGGAGGGCTTTTGTGGCATTTTGTCTGACAGAAGAGATTCCAAACCTGAAAAAGAGAGGTTAGATCGAGTTAGATGGGTAAGTAGGGCTCTGGTGGAAAGTGAAACAAACAACAGCATTTAGAACATATATGTGAAAGGAACAAAAAGCAGAGTATTTTGTATGTACTTATTCATGCTTGTGAATTGAAATTGAAATAAAAATCAAATTTGAAAAAAAAAAAGAACATATATGTGCACATGGCAGAGTGAATAATCTAACATATAGCTCCTGCTATGACCAAACATGGTACCATGTAGTATAACAATTTTTATTCACAACTTCAGTTTTGAACACTATCTGTAGTACAGCAAAACTATAAAACAATTCCTGTTTCTAAACTAGCATTTACACGCCGTGTTGGTGGTGCTGCAGTAGCGTTGTCACCTCATAGTAAGACGCTGACCATTTCGACTCTCAGCTAGAGCGTCTTCTGCATGGAGACATGCGTGAATGGGCGTACCTTCGTTGAAGGTTGTGCGTTTGGGCTGGCAACTCAGCACATAAAAATCAACTGCCAACCACTAGCGGACCGGAGTTCCGCTGTGGCAACCCCTAACTGGGAAAAGCCGAAAGACACAACAACAACACAACAACAAACTAGCATTTACACTCAGCCAATAAACCAGAGACTATGCATATAGCAGTCTTAATACACTGTTAGCATCAGCTGAAGTTATTTTTAAATCTCTACCCTGTTTGTGTCTCGTCTGATTTGAAGCATTTCACTCATTTATTTATTGAGCCTGGTTGTTGGATTATCTGTTAAATGTCTTCAGCCAGATCCAGTACTTCAAGTTGCAACTTTTAAAATGTGTCAGTGGTAGAAGCATGCCTGCTCTTCCACATTACCATATGTTGACATCCACTAGCTGCAGACCCATAACATGATGATGGAAGTACCCATAGTGTGACCCCATTGTTCTTGTATATGTGCCCATATGCTAAATGGCAAATAGCCTGTTGTACAACAGAATATACACATTCTGTGTATTATTAGTGAGAATGTGAAGACACTTATTTATAATTCTTGGGATGTGCCATTTGTGCAAAGTAGTTATTGCGGTTCCAAGCCCCCACCACCCTAAAAAAATTAAAAAGCTTTCATCTTTAGATTACTTTCTTAACTGTAGTTTTTGCAATAACTCTCATCAGGTCAGCCTTTTCTGTTTTTCTACCTTTGTCAGACTTTAAGTAAACTTCTTTGTCTTGTTTCTGATTAACATAGTGTCTAAATCATGATATCAAGATTTTAGTCGGATGCACTTTTTAATTTACATTTTTGCCTTAGACTATGTCATTTTTCAGTAGATCCTGATAGTTTTATTTAAAAAATAATCAGTTTGTTTGATATTAAATAATCCAAAAGAGTTTTACACAGGAATTGATAAACTTTTCTAAGAAATGCAGCTGACATTGACTCCTTTCCATCTAAAATGTTATTCTCATAGTACAATATGACTCAAATTCTGCAACACCATGGTATTGCAAGGAGCTTTAGAGTTATGTTGCGACACATACATCAATGCTGTTGCAGCATTATTAAGAAATAGATGTTTACAAAGGATAAGGTTGTTTAAGGACAGCTGGAGTTGATGATATTAGGGCTGAGTCATGGTAACCAACCACAACTGCAGAATCCTTTAAGCAAATATATTATTGTTTCTGTTATTAGTTTATTAAATGTATAGGTCACATCAGATCTATCACCTCATTACCTAAACCTGTTTTGAATCATCAACAGTGCTAATATAAATTACAAACACAAACATAAATGTAATTTTGTTGAAGTGATTTAAAACTGTTAAAGTAGTTTATGATATCTTAAATAATATAATTTGAAAAGGATTGAAAATAGTTCATAGTGATTTCACATATATATATATATATATATATATATACATTTTTTCTTCTTAACTTATCTGCTATTTTTTTCCTTTCCATCCACATGATTTTATTAGCAGCAGACCATACACACATATACAGACAGACCTGCTGAGACACACACGCAGGCACACACACATACACAAACATACATACTCTCTCACACAGGATCATACATTACAAACTCTAACCACTAGCCCTAGTTGTCTTATGTTTTGTTCTGTTCTACTTATATTTTAACTTTTGCTGATCAGGTCCATGGGCTGGTCTGAAGACCCTTTTCAGCCATGACCTGGGGCACATTGCAATGACAGTAACATTTATAACATTTACACAAGAAAGTGTCAGACATGGAACAACAGAAATCTGATGTAACATTTTCTTCTTCTTTTGGCTTTTCCCGGTTAGGGGTCGCCACAGCGGAACTCCGGTCCGCTAATGATTGGCAGTAGATTTTTTTACAGGTTCCGAGGTGTCAGCTCGATGCCCAACCTTCAGCAAAGGCACGCCAAATCTACGCATGTCTTTTTAATGCAACTCGACCATGGGGAGGACATGCAGACATCACACAGAAGGCGCTCCAGCCGAGAATCGAACGGGAGAACCTCTTGCTGTGGCAACAACGCTACCACTGCACCACCGCAGCTTCCTGATGTAACATTTTACAGAAGTTAAATTTTGTGGAGAATAAGCATTATTTACAGAAGAAAACAGAAAATATTTAAACTTAGAATACCAATCATTTATGTTTTTAAATTTTGTGGAGAATAAGCATTATTTACAGAAGAAAATAGAAAATATTTAAACTTAGAATACCAATCATTTATGTTTTTTTTCAAAAGCTTAAGCAACAAGTATCAAGTAACGACTGTTTCAAAACTTATAATAACAAACGTAAACATTTTAAGCACTAATCATAAGGCACAGAAGAAGGAATTTAAGGAGATAGAAGAGTAACAGAGTAATGAGTAACAATAATAAACAAAAGTTATTAAATAATAATGCAGACTGGAGATGTGTTTGATTGCAACAATAATGAAGAGGTTTAATGATCAGATAACAGTAGTTAAAATAACTAACCATGAAGAGTAATCCGTATCTCTTAAACATCTCTAAGATGTGCCTGTTTTTTGCTGAACATAGGAAATTTTTGATGGAGGAGATTTTTAACAACTATTGATTCCCAATTTCTAAAGGACCTTTCAAACATAGTAAGTCAGAAATTTGTGAAATTATACCATATTCACTATTAAAGTTTTGGCACAATTCATCATGCTGTGTTATTTTATATATCGTAATTTAGTGATTTTGAATCCAAAGCACCATTTTAAAGAAGATGAAAAGAAAAGATGATGAAAACTGCATCACCCAGCAACTGTCCTTTTACCTTTTGAACAACTGTTTACAAAATATAGCTGAAGACCAAGACCATGTTCAATATATGTATAGGGAGAGATAGAAGACCATGTTCCCTATATGTATAGGTGCACATACAAAAATCTAGGAAATTTTAAGTTTGGCACAGGAAATTCCACACAAGCTGATTTACTATGAAACATTGTATCTCGCTTAGCTGAGGACAAAACATCACAGCTAAAACATCTGATAGGAGCACAGTTGCAGTCATAAAAACAGCGTTGACACCATTGCATCCTGCCATTTCCTAACAAGTAAGCCACACCCCAGGAAGAAAATAAACACATCCCTTGCCTCAGGGTAGCTATAACATTTTTAACAAGCAACTACCAGAAGCACCAGTTCTAAATATGATATACAGTCATTTGCAGGGGTGCCTTTTGTAATATGGAGCCCTAGCCCAACCCCACCCCACCCCACTGTCTCCCCATTCTGGCCTTCCCTCACTATTCAGATTACTTTTATCTTGCTTTTCTCAAATTTTGTTTTACTCTACAAGCTTTTCACTGCATTGTTTTTCTGCATCCTTTCAACACATCGTAACTGGCAGAGATAGCACTATAACAACCATGTAAGGAAAAAAAATCAGTTTAGCTGGAAGTCTGGTGGGGGGCATCAAGTCCCAGAAATTATGGGGGTTCTAGATGCTCTGAGATGAATTCTAGAGCTTTTTTTACAACCCTTGATTTAATTATATGACTAAATTAATGACAAAGGAAAGAAACTGCCTTTTTATCTTCTTTTAATGAAGAACTGGGAAGGGGACATGAGTTTTAAACGAGGAAAGATTTATTGAGTGCAGTCTCATTGATCTCAGGTTGTTGACTCGTGTTTTGTGTGACATTTAGTGAGATATTCAGATATGAGAATAATGAAGTTTGCCACCCTCAGTCCTTAGGCCGAAGCCATCTCAGATTAAGTATAAAGAGACTTTGTGAGTATGTGTGTGTGTAGGGGGGGAAATGCAGAGAAATACTTTTTTTTTATTATTGCTTCATTCTTTATAGGTTTGTTGAAGGTTTAGTCTTTATGGGTTGTGATTTATCTGTTAAGATGTTGATGCATGACTACAGATATATTAGGAAAATTTGCTACTAGCTATCACTCAAATATAAACTGATGGCATATTATCCAGGAGCACACAAAGTTCATTCGTTCTCAATATGAACTCAAACCCTGTTCTCTCCACAGTAAGATATGGAGTAAATTAAGGCCTTATACAGCATGCCTGATCATTGTTTCCATTCTGGGTAAACTGATCTTCAAGAGACTATAACGTTCAACACCCATGTAAACATGGGTCATTTTAACCCTGAACTAAGCCTTCACCTGCTCTCCAAGTGTTTGATTCTATGGTAATGCTCTGACTTGTGTATGATATGTACCCTTTCTTGACAGCAGTAAAAGAAGCTCTCAACATATTCTAACTTTTCTGATCAGATAGTAGGCTAATTTGTATGTTGAATTTATGTGCATTCAACTAATGAAAATCTGACAGTTCTGCAAAGTTCTTACATAGTGTTCCTCTTTAGGCAATATAGATCAATAAAGATCCTTTGACAATCACGTTGCCAAAGTGGTTAGAAAGACCTTCTATATAGCCCACCTTATCACAAAAGGGTTCACATCTAGATCAAGAGAGGTCATTGTGCCCCTCTATTCATCAGGCCCATAATTGAATACAATGCCCCATTTGGGATGTACCTTACCTGACACCTGCAGCAACTGGAAAGATCCCAAAAGTACCTCACCAAGAGGATCAAGGGACTCAAACAGATGACCTATGCAGTTAGGCTAAAGAAACTCCGGCTCTACTCAGAGGCGATCTGTGCCTGACGTATAAAGCCATGTCCAAACCAGAATTAATGGACATGCTCTACCTCAGGAAATCCAAATCCCTTAGAGCTACACACTCCAGGTACTTAAACCTCAGCACAGAAATAAATAGGATGTGTTGGAGGGACAGATTCATATCCCAGAGGCTCCCCTCACTCTGGAACAAAATCCCAATCCATGTTAGGCAGAGCCCTTCAATGACCCTCTTCAAGAGAAATCTTGACAAGTGGATGGGAGATCGTAGGTTTACCCCTGGGATCTCTTCTGTGTCCCTACTAGACAGAGGCACAGTAAACTAACCTTAAAAGGGCTATCTTCTGTGACCTACTATACAGAGGCACAGTCAACTAATCTAAAGGGGTGGCGAAAACAAAACACACTCTGGCTAGGCTTATAAATGCCCTAGGGCAGATAGCCTAGTATCAACCTATGAACCTATGAACCAGAGCAAGTCTTGGCTGGTTATGTGGTTGCCATATGAAAAGGGACTTCATCAGAAATAGCAAGGTCCATAATATGAACTAAGCAGACAGCAAAAAAGAATTGGATGTAAATTGGCAGGCTTGTCAGAAGAGTGTTCAAACTTATTTGGTAACCGATATCACAACCTGCATCAGAATGAGTAGGTATACATTTATAACTGCAAAATTTTCCAGATGATGAATACAATTCAACACTAAATTAAAAAATATAAAAAATAAGTGGACTTTACCATGTAAGAAAATGTTGTTCATTTAAAAAAGAACAATCTGACACAGAAATAGCACTTAAGCATAGTGCTTTTATGGAAGCAGATTTTTAAGAAGATATAAAGTGCCCCCTTTGACAATATACAGTGTTTCTTTCTATCAGTAAATTCAGCACAATATCTGACATCGCTCTTGTGAAATAATGTTACTAAAACATTATGACCAATTTCCAAATCAAGCTACAATGTATTTATATAATGTAAAAGTTGAAATTTACTGCCTTTAGCAAAGGAAAGTAAGAAATTATAAGAATCTTCCAGCACATTGAGACTATGTCTGTGTGTGCTGCAAAACTGGCTAAAGGGCTTGCATTTACTACTGTTTTGGTATTCTCATGAGATTCAGGCAGAGCACCAAAAGGATGAGGAATAAAACATCAAAGACAGTGTAATATTCGTAATAAACTAAGTAATCATAATTACAGATCGGGCAATTTCTGATGCAAGTAAAGTCATGCAAGGTGTATTCATGGAAGATGCTAAGCTTAATGAACAGTGTGGTCATGATGCAGTTCAGTAATGATACGTGAATAGCAGAGTGTGCCAAACTGTTCTAACCTGACTATTTGACTTGTTCATCAGAGCTGAAGCAATGCATATCTATTATATGGACATCAGCAAGCAAACATTCTAAGTCTTTTGGTTGCAAAAGCATTAGCATCTCCTTCAGAAGATCAAAAGCTAAAAAGCTCAAAAGACTGAAAATCAAAATAATGAAAACTCAAAATATCGAAAATGGAATTTGTCCTTTCACCGGTGATGTGCAATATTGGAGTTGGGATATATAATTAGCAGGCAGTGTGGAGGGCATAGCCTCTTACATAGGGTAGCGGGTGGGGGGGGGGGGTGGCTTGCCCCTTGCATTAAAAATATTTTTGATATCTTGAGTTTTAGATATTTTGATTTTCAGTCTTTTGAACTTTTGATCTTCTGACACAGACCCACAAAAAGATGACCTGATAGGAGGTGATCTTGCAAATGCAGATGCTAAGGCAGTTATGTAACATACGCAATGCTAGAAGAAGACTCCTACTTAAGTTGTTGCTGAGTGTGATGTTCAGTATAATGTTTTTTTTTGGAAATAACTTAGAACTGGCTGTATCTTTTTCCTGGATACATCAAATATAGGCAACTACATTTCTTCTGAAGGGCCTATAACAATCTTATCTGGTTAAGGGAACAATAATAATTGAAATGGAAATAATACTGGTCCTGTAGGCACAATTGTAGGATTAAATTGTTTACAAATTTGAGATAAAAACATACGTATTTGCAAACCTGTGATAGTGGGCTATGCAGGATGCATAATCCATTGTTACAAAGTTTGAATTCACAGACTTCTGAGAGTTTAAAGTAACTAAAGGGTGAGCAGGAGAATTACAAACTGGGAAGGTAACATATGTGTATGTATGTATGTGCATATGCACACGTGTGTGTGTATGTATGTGTGTATATGCACACGTGTGTGTGTGTGTGTGTGTGTGTGTGTGTGTGTGTGTGTGTGTGTATTTTATATATATATATATATATATATATATATATATATATATATATATATATATATATATATTTGTAGTGCATGTGTATACATACATACATGAATCTGACTCAAAACACAAATGGTGCAAAATAAACAACATGGATCCTGTGGGGAGCAAATAGATATTCAACAGAGTAATGGTATCCACAAACTGACCCTATGGCCTTGCAGAGGGCATTAGTCTAATCAGATGGAATTATTTCCCTTATACTACATTTGTATACTTTATTACCCAGACCTACCTCACCACAACATGTTGTTCTCAACATCTGATATAATCGCATGTGGCATGTAGTTTCAGACTGGCTGTTATAGAGGCTATGCCACATTTATTTATATAACCAAGAAACTAGAAAAACAGCCGATGTGTCAATTTATTTTTGAGGTATCCCTCCATGAAGTCAAATAAAAGCATGTTAGAATTAAAAAGCAATTGTCTGTACCCTTAGCTTGCCCTTATAGAGAAGCATGCTGTTCCGTAAGGCCACTAAGTTAAAGGCAGTGTTGATGTTGGCAAAGATGGTCCATGGAGTAAGAAAGAAAAAGAAAGAATCAGGCTTCAGCTCCAGACATCATTCTCTATCTCTCTACACACACACACACACACACACACACACACACACACACATATATATATATATATATATATATATATATATATATAGTATAAAGTTCTACTTTCATTGAATGGTGATATTATAATATAGTACACAAAATGAGTAGAGTACTATATATAAAACATGCAGGGTAAAAACCACTTGGTGGACACAATATTTTGTATATCTATCCTATTTATATCTATATACACACACACACACACACACACATATATATATATATATATATATATGTATGTATATATATATATATATATATATATATATATATATATATATATATATACATATACATATATACATTAACATACAACCACGGTGGTGCTGCTGCGGTACCGTTGTCGCCTCACAGTAAGACGCTGTCCGGTTTGACTCTCAGCTAAAGCGTCTTATGCGTGGAGACATGCGTGACTGGGTGTACCTTTGTTGAAGGTTGTGCGTCAGGCCTGGCAAGCCGGTATGTAACAAATCAACTGCCAATTACTAGCGGACCGGAGTTCTGCTTGTGGCGACCCCTAACCGGGAAAAGCCGAAAGACACAAAAAATTACAATAATACAGTAGAATGTAAAAGGTAGAAATATAGAGTAGCCTTCTTAAAGTATGCTAAGCCTTTGATATTAGCTTGTGCCAAGTTTTCTCAACTACCTAGCTACTTATCTCCAGATTAAAACTCTAGAAAAGAGCTTCAAATGGAGCCCTAATGAATGGTTATTTGAGTCATACATCATGCTACACTAAATTACATAAGACTGTAGTGCAACCACCTTCTTAATTAGAGAGGTATTGGCCCCTTGAAATCAGATTTCTTTTGGTGTTGCCAGCATGTGAATGTGGTCAAATAAGAACTCAATGCTCATCTAGCTAAAGAAAATTTTTATTTTTAAATATTTATTATTGCTTGGTGATTCCGAATCACTCCATTTAGCCATATGATAAGCTAAGAACAAAGAACTTATGATAAGCAGCATGTTGCTTTAGCTTAGTTCCCATAACATTCTGGCACAATTTCAGTCATTTTATTTACTCTCAACGGCAACTGTACTGTCTGGATTGCAAATAAGACAAAGAGACTCCAGATGTGGTGTAGCCTCATTGATAATAAAGCTATACCCACACACACACACACACACACACACACACACATATATATATATATATATATATATATATATATATATATATAGGTTATGTGGATTTAGTTGTGCATTTGTTTTCTTAACATTTTTGTGAGTTATATTTCTTCATCAAAACACAATTTTGTTTTTTTTTCCATATATTTTTATTGAATTATTGCTTGTGACATAGGCAAATTTACTTTCATATAAAAGTAATCCAACTATACTAATATAAACATTATACTTCATATACATTCCTATATATCACATAACCTAAGCAATATTACATAAATTATTCGATTCTTGCCGTTTTATAAACAAGAAACACCTTTATTAAACCATCAAATACTACATAGGCAATCACATATTTATTTAAGTGAAAACAAAACACACCAACACAATGCTAGTCATAAATATTTAAAATCACAACTTCCAGTTGCAAATATTATATATCACTTATAATCTACCCAACCATTTTCAGTCAAACATTGCATAGCTCATTTAACTCATGCTCCCTTTTAGACCTCATTGCAGACGTATGTATTGTTTCCATAATTCCCATTGTTTCCTATGTAGTTTGCTTTGATCTGCAAATGTGGCTGTTGAACTGCTTTTGCCATCTGAATATCAGTATTACAGATTTTCTAGGCTTACTTTTGGTGATAAACAACTTTCATTCAATTTAGTTTTACTCAAAGAATGTAATTTCCGGATTTTGATAGAAAACCATATATATGTGTATATATATATATATAGAGAGAGAGAGAGAGAGAGGGAAGTGCAGTGGGGTAGCAGTTAATGTTGTTGCCTCACAGCAAGAGATTCTCTGATTCAATTCTCGGCTGGTATGCCTTCTGTGCGGAGTCTGCACCCCCCCCCCCCCGTGTAGGCATGGGCTTCCTCCTGGTACTCTGGTTTACTCCCACATTCCAAAGATATGCATCTGGATCATTTCTAACTGGACCTCCACTAAAAATATGCTCTGTCCTAGATGGACTTTCCCAGTCAGCAAATGTTAAATAAAATAAAAATAAATAAAGATATATACATATATATATATATAAATATATATATATATATATATATATATATATATATATATATATATATATATATATATATATATATATATATATATATATATATAGATATATATATATATATATATATATATATATATATATTATTTACCCATATATCAAGTGCATGATGCCTCTACACTGGCCTAGTAATCAAGGAGCCTCAATCCTCACCGTGGCAACAGAGGGGAATGTACACACTGGGATGATGGCAAGAGCACAGAGAGATCACAGTCACTCTGCGGCTGGTTTCTTCCTCTTTCTCCAGATCCCCAATGAGACTCCCTACTGGCACAGCTATATCGTTGAGATATCAGCTGAGTGGCCAAACCAAGATCTCCAGTACCCTCTTTATCCAACCAGTTCTTTGTGTCTCTGCCCAAGAAGCTGACACACATGCTCCTTGAAAATTGATTTATATACAAACACACACACACACCTGGGAAAGGCTGGCACAGGTTTACTAGCTATGCCCTCCTCTGTGCAGACCCTAAGGTAGCTTTTATTGCTACCAGCCAACTATTATCAGTTACTTTAAGGCCCTTAGCAAAGGGTGTCTAATCTTACTGTGTAATGTTACTATTAAGCCAAATGGCAATCTGACCAAGAGAAAGGCTAGTTAGGAGTGGCCTGTACAGTGTCACCATATAGATATGCAAGTACTCTAAGAGCTTAAATATCTCTAAGCAGACCACCCACAACTAAAATGTTTAAATATATTTCATAATAAATCATAAAAGGACAAGACAATACTCAGTAAGTAATCAGCTACATCAGAGTTCAAAATCACAGGAAATATTTAAAACAACATTGCAGGACAGTCTCAAATAAAATAAAGAAAACATCTAAGCTACACTTTACTATATGCCTATCTGAATCTGAAAGAGTTAGTATGCCCTAAAAACTTACTTACAGCAAGGCAAATGCAGATGCGTGGATGTTTCCTAGTCAAAGACAAAATACAAAATGTACAGTCTCTCTCTGAGAGAGTTCTTAAATTAATATCAGATATTACTGCTGGGTTAGATTGGATTACATCATCTTTTGTCACCTGATTTTAATTCCCAAGCTAATCTCCCATTGTCAGGACTAACAAAATTTAGCATCCCCCTGGGAAAATACATATCTCTCAGATCTTTGCAGATCCAGGAAGTCATAAAACTATAAAACACTTCTACAGTTCAAACCTAGTAATTAATTAATTCTCTTTCAAGACAATACAAAAAACGTACATCTCAAGACACTGTGTCTGCTACTGCACTGAAACTGAGAGATAACATATTTTGTTTATGGCCCAGCAATAAACATATGCATCTAAACAGTTAAAATAGTGCAGGTACATTCATGTTCTGTTCCAATAAGGCAAGCTGTGGTTACATTTTTGCTTAGTACTTTACACACACTTCTGTATAAATCATAACAATATTCACAAATGACAAAGAATTATTTTAAAATTTCCCAATAGCTGGGCTGACAGTGTGACACCCCCCCCCCGAAAACCCAATCTAGTTTTTCATGTGTCCCTTGAGAAACTCTGCTTGAGAGGGTTGACTATATGGGAATAACTTACCCCATTCCCTGTCTTGAGAGCCCATCTGCATTGGCATTCCTAATGCCACTGTGGTGCTACACTGTCATATATGCCAGCAACCCTAGGCTCCACCTTAGTAACTTGGCATTTTGCTGGCTGGCTCAATGTAGCCATGTTAAGGGATTGTGATCTGTAACTACAGTGAATTTCCTTCCATACAGACAAAGCTGAAGTTTCTGCAGTGCCACACTATGGCTAGACATTGCTTTTCTACAGCTGCATAGCATTCCTCTCTGGGCTGGAGCCTACGGCTGAGATATAGCACTGGGTGCTCTTCTCCCTCTGAGGAAACCTGGCTGAGTACAGCCGCCTCCCCATAGTTTGAAGCATCCACCTGCACAACAAATTATTTGCTGTAATCTGGACTGGCTAACACAGGGCATCCCCACATAGCTCCTTTAAGCTTCTGGAATGCCTGCTTACATGCTGTGGTCCTCACTACCTTACTTGGCTTGTTTCTCCTTTACCAGGTCTGTGATGGGAGCAGCTATGGTACTATAATTGGGGAAAAACTTGTTGTAGTACCCTGCTGTCCCTAGGAATGCCCTCACCTGTTTTGTGGTAACAGGAGCAGGCCATGCCTGAATGGCTTACACTTTGGCAGGTCCTGGCCTGATCTTACCACTCCCCTCTCTATGTCCCAGCTAGGAGACCTCTGCCATAACCACATGGCACTCACTGGGCTTAATGGTCAACCCTGCCCTTTGTAGGAATGGCTGTAGATGTCAATATCATCCAGGTAAGCAAGGGCAAAATCTCCTGCTCCTGCTAGGATACCATCTACCAGCCTCTGAAATGTTGCTGAGGCATTTTTCATCCCAAAGGGCATCTTCATGAACTCATACAAGCTGAAAGGAGTCAGAAAGACTGACCTCTCTCTAGCACTGGGAGTCAAGGGCACCTGCCAGTAAACCTTGGTAAGATCAATAGTTGTAAGATACTTAGCCCCACCCAGTTGCTCTAGCACTTCATCTGTCCTATGGCATGGAGTAAGCATCTGACTCTGTGTAGCCACTTAATTTCCTGTAGTCCACACAGAACCTGGTGCTGCCATCCTTCTTTGGTACCAGCACCACTGGGGAGCCCAGGGACTGCTGGACTCCTTGGATTACCCCTAGTTCCATCATTTCCTGTATCTCCTCCCTCACAGTCTGTTTGACTCTCTCAGGCACCTTATAAGGTGTCTGCTTAATAGGCCTTTGGGATCCTGTATCTACATAGTGCTGCACCAGGTGTATGCACCCTGTTATCCCCAGTGAACATGTCCCCAAACTCCTGTAACACTGCTCAGATTTCTTGAACCTGGGTGGCGGAATACCTGCTGGGACATTGCTATCCCTTCCACTGCAGTGTCAGTCCAAGCCTCACTGAGGAGTTCAGTCAACAGATCCCCCTCTGCCTCCTCCTGCCATCCACTGCAAATACTTATCACCAGGGCCTCCCTATCATGGTAAGGTTTCATCATGTTAACATGGTACAGTTTGTGCCCCTGTCTCCTGACTAGCAGTTCTACCATGTAGTTAACATCACTGACCTTCCTTATCACCTTAAAGGGTCTCTCCCAAGCTGCATGAAGCCCATTGTTTCTGACAGGAATGAGAACCATTACCTGCTGCCCCACAGTATACTCTCTAGCTCGAATATTTCTGTCATACCAGACCTTTTTCTGCTGTTGTGCTTCTGCCAGGTTCTGCTGGGCCAAGCCCATGAGCTCCCTGAGCCTTGTCCTGAAGTTTAGGACATATGCCACAGTAGACTCCTTATGGGATTCACCCTCACCCTACCACTCATCTCAAATAAAGTCTAGAGGACCCCTCACCCTATGCCCATACAGCAACTCGAAGGGTGAACAACCTGTGGATTCATGGGGAACCTCTCTATAAGCAAACAACAGATGGAGCAAATATTTGTCCCACTCCCTCTTGAACTGTTCTGCAAATGCCCGTAGCATGGACTTGAATGTAGAGTTTAACCTCTCAACAAGACCATTAGTCCGGGGATGGTAGGGGGTGGTCTTTAGATGCTTCACCCCACAGTGCTTCCACAGACAAGCCAGCAGGTCTGATGTGAAATTGGCACCTTTGTCAGTCAGTATTTCTTTTGGGAAACCTACTCTGCTGAAAATCTCTTAACAAATCATTTGCCATCTTTTCTGTCTCAATAGAGGACTAGTAGCATAATCTACTACCATCAGGATCTACTTTTTCCCTGTGGAATTTTGGGTACTCAGAGGCCCAACAATATCCATGGCTACTCTCTGAAATGGCTACTCAATCACAGACAAAGGCATCAAAGGAGCCTTCACACTTTCTCCTGCCTTGCCTACCTTTTGGCACTGCTCACAGTTCTTTCAGTACCCTGTTACATCTCTAGAAATTCCAGGTCAATAAAAGTTCTGCTTAATATGTCTCTTTCTACGCTTTATGCCCATATGACCTACAAAGGGAATATCATGGGCTATGGCTAGAAGTGCAGGATGGTAGGCTCTGGGCACTACCAACTGCTGTATTCTCTCACCCTCTAGCCCTCCCACAGGGGTCCACTCTCTATACAGTAACCCTTTGTCCCATTATATAGATCCCCCTTCCCTTGAAAATCAGGTGTCTCACTAGCTACTGCCCTCAGGCCTTGTAATGTAGGGTCTGAGAGCTGAGCCTGTCTCAACTCTGTCTTTGTAACCGTTCCCAGCTCTCCTTCCACAGGAAATCTGGCATACTCTGTCAATGGTGCCTCATTGACAGTCTGGGTACTGCTACTCACCTCTGCCCTTACAGTCACTATGTTCAAGTAAACATCAGTACCATACCTCCCAACTGTCCCGAATTGCTCGTTTTTTACCGAGTTTCGGGGTCCCAATAATGGGGTGCCACGATTCCCGAGTAGCACCCTTCATTTCCAATTTTTGTTTCTTTATTTTTTTCATTTTTCGCGCTTTAGCTGATGTCATCGCGTGCCCGATGACATCAGCTCGTCAGGGCTACAAGCCTGTCGGAATGGAGCTCACGGCGCAAGTATTTCCGGCTGGTTCAAATGCTTTTGTGAGCGGGAATGAACCAGCCGGGTTTGCAAGGATTTAAGGTATGAAATTGTCTTGAAGGCTCGAACGGAGGGCTGGGGAACGAACCAGCTGGGTTCACAAGGATTTAAGGTATGAAGGCTTGCCTCGAATGAACGGAGGACTGGGGAATGAACCAGCAAGGATTTATGGTATGAAGGCTCGAACAAAGAGCTGGTGAGTGCTGAAAAATATATTTATGTTCAGAAAGGTGTGTGTGTGTGTGTGTGTGTGTGTGTGTGTGTGTGTGTGTGTGTGTGTGTGTGTGTGTGTGTGTGTGTGTGTTTATGGAAAGTATGACTGATAATGCTGAGTTATTATTGCCTTTACGATATTCACTTTTCACAATATAAACAAATTTCTCATTAATGCAAGTGACTTTACAGCAGTATATGATTTCCAGGCAAATTTTTTCTTGTATATCGCATTTTAAAGCCTGATAACTGTTTTTAAACTGAAGACTTTCTTTCAAAGCATTTATGCACTTCTTTTCATTGTTTGATTTATCTGTTTAGGGAAAAAACATTGTAAACTGGTTTTACAGGAGTAGTTCACTTCAGGGAACTCTGTGTCAGCATCATCGTTGCTAATCATTGTCTTCCATTGCACTAAGCATGAAGGCAGGGTTGTTTCCGAGCCAAGTGAATGTTTTTAGCAAGCAAATTAATAGCTTACTTAAAAAGCAGTCTACTCCCAGGTATTGAAAACATACAAATTCTAGGGAACACATGAATGCAGTCAAAGTCAAGACTGTTGAAATCTCAGGACAATAGATGAGAACAGGTCAGTTCTTCTAGGAAACATAACTTTCTGAAAAAAAGAAAGAGAAGAGAAATCGGGAAACAAATGAAAAAGAAATAATATGGAGGGAAATGCCTATTTTCATATCCTGTTTGAGACATTTAATATTTTCTTTTTATTTCTTTTTTACTATGACCTGCCTTAGCTAAAATCCTAAATCTGCTAAGATTAAACTACCTGGAGATAAAGAGTAGATAGAATAATATATTTTTTAATTTAGTCATTTTTTTAAGACAGGCAAACCCAAGAAATTGACAGTTGTGTCCATTGGGCTTAGCAGTTCAACAAGTAGATATATATACACACACACACACCTCGAGAGATAGAGTGGATCTAATGTCAACCACAAGGTTACATTTGGTTGTTACTTTCAAAGAGCTGTGCAAGTTCCTAGATTGTCAGTGGGTTCACAGCTCATCTTGGTTGTTAAAGCAATGGTTGCTATATCCTGTAGACCTGGGTCTGACTCTTACAACCTGCAGCTGCAAAATGTGAAAGTGACATCCAAATCACAGTTGTCAGATCACCCAGTAAAACAGATGTGTGTCTAGTAGTTCTAAGTAGCAAAGATGAACTTATTAAAACAACCTAAATAATGCATGGCTCATTGTTAAGTATTCTCCCTAAATATATTCGACCTGGGATAATCCAACCTTCTAAGCAATGCTGTGTGTGTGTGTGAAAATGCCCCCATTGCAATACACCTGGTGGCTAGAGGTACTTAGGCTCAAACCCTGTACCTTGGGTACAGGGTAAAAAGAGCCTAAAGTCCCTAGCCATCACCACTTGTAAATTTGTTCCTCATATTTTTCATCTGAGACTGCTCCTCATAAAATCTGTGGTTTTTCAGGATTTTTCTGGAAAATCTCTGCAGTGCAGGATTGAATTCATTAAATAATTACATGCATTTGAATTTCAGACTTCATATTCTTCAGAAAATAAATGGTAACACAAAACCTTTTATTCTAGAAAGCTTCTAAGTTTATAAGATTGGTATTTTAAATTTGTCCCTATTTTGGGGCTGTATTCCCCCATTATTGGCTTTGTCCAGGCTTTTTGTGCTAAGAGTTGAGATAGCTATGGTGAGAAGTGAGAACTAGATTTGTATTCCCCCATTACTGGCTTTGTCCAGGATTTTTGTGCAGAGAGGTTGAGAGCTATGGTGAGAACTGGGAACTGAATTCACTAAATGATAGCCATTTAAGTTTCAGTCTTCCTGTTTTTCATGAAACTGCTGATTTGGCATAGTGGTATGTTGCTCTGAATGTAGTGTACAGGGTCCTGCGTTTGAGACTTGCCAGTGAAATGCATGGTGGTATCACAACATTTTATTGTAGCAACTTTCCAAAATTATACAAGCAATGTTTAAAATGTGTCCCTGGTTTTTGGCCTTTTGTACCCCCCCCCCCAAAAAAAAAAAAAACTTAAATTGAAAATAAGTGCGAGAAGCTGTGCAAGATGCTATGGCTTACACTACTGTCATTCTATTTATAGTGTGGGTGTGCGGACAAACTGGAAGTAGATTTTTATGATGGAAATGTTCGTAATTGGGCAGTTTTGTCATTATTGGTTCATGGACTTTGTTTCATTGCCTACAGCTTACTGGAAAAATGTTCAAACAATAAATGTAAAATGAGCTGTCTAACAAGTGTGCTGTATTATACAAGGAATATAATTTAATAAAGTCAGGAAGGTGTATCAAACAAAACATGTATGTCTCTTGTTTTGTGTGCAAGGGGCCACTGATCTGAAAACAGCCCAAAGGTAATCTTTATCCACCACTGGCCAAATGCATTTTCTTTGAATGTGGTGTGGGTTTCAATGCTGTTTCAATGAATGCGAGTTTCAAGGGCAGAGGTGTTTTAATGCCAAGTCTATTTTCATTGTGAGACAGTGTTTTGTTGGTGTTTGTGCACTGGGCTGTAAAATGTAAAAATAAAATCCAAATAATCATTGTATTAGTAAAGTATTATGCATGCACACATTAGTGTTTATGGTAAATGGGCAAAATAGCCAGGGAATGGGACATTGGAATGGCTGCAGGGGGACTCTGGTGCAATATTTTGGTTGTCTGTTCTTCAGTTTGCATTTGAAAGATGGTATCCCACAATCCCATTGAAGTGGGCGTGGTTACATAATTACGTATGCAAATTTTATGTTAATCAGCGTACAGATTTGTACCTATTTTTCATGGGCCTTGTCCAGATTTTTGATGATTCCAGGTTGAGAGGTATGATCAGTACCCACAAGCAGCTGTAGCTCACTGCTACAGGGTTGCCCCCTCTCTGAAGTAACCACCTCACCAGTCCTGGCTGCAAGTGTGCAGTCTGTCTGGCTCTCCCCCAGGCTACCAGATCCACATGCTTGTCTCCAAGCCTGAGTGCATGTAACTGCATGCACACAAGGTACTGCATTATCAAAATCATTCCCTATCAAGACATCTGCAGGGATATCCTCAAACACACCTACTTGCTGGCTTCCTTTTCCACCCTACCAGCCAAGGTGAACCTTAGCCAAAGGTATTTTGGAATGGGGTTCCTCCTAAAGCTCTGACTGGAGTAGATTGCCCAAGCAAGTACTGCTCCTCTTTAACCATTGCAGGCTTCACAATGGTTATGTCAGAGGCCGTGTCTCTCATAGCAGTGGCCTCTTTCCCATTTACTCAGATAGGATATAACCTCTTGTGGTAGTTTGGTATCCTTGTTGTCTCAAGACAACTTACTGCTGGCATTGTGTCATACCCACTTACTGGCTTTCCCACATTTTCTTCCCCACCTTGCCTCTGTGGACATCTGGATGCTACATGGCCCCACTGGTTGCATTTAAAACATTTAACCCTTGGTCCTGGCTGTGTAACTGGACTAGTAGCTTCCCCTGCTACTGGTGGAGTCTGTTGTGGTGGTCTGGGGTGCCCACCATGGATTCCCTTAGACCGATGAGTGGCACTGGGTATCCCTTTCCTGTGCAGTGAAGCCCAGCATGCTAGGTATAGGTCTCCCTTCTTCCCCAACTCATCTGCAGTATTGCATTGCCTATCAGCTAACCAGATTCTCATGTCCTCAGGCAAAGTGCTAAGGGTTTGTTCCCTCATCAAAAGGTCTGCCAGCCCTTCAAAAGTGGTGACCTGACATTCACTCACCCACTTATGAAAATAAGTGCTTAGTTCAGCAACATATTCACACACTTTCATCTGCCTTGCATTTATGCTAACAAAACATTTTTCTATAAGCTTCAAGTGTTAACTTAAAAGACAGTTTTTTTAGAGTATTATAATTTAAGTAATCAGTATCAGACAATTATGAAATAGCAGTTACAGCTTTACCATGGAGTAAGGGGGTCAGGAACCGAACCCATAGTCCTTGGTCAACATTATACTCTTTACATACCCTTTCAAACATATGAATGAAACTATCAAAATTATCCCCCTCTGTAAATTGTGGAAGACATTTACTGACCTTTGATGCTTTTGGGGTTCAGTTTCCCCATTACCTCCATGACTCTGGCGAAGAGTCAGCATCTCCTTCTCATGTTGCATCTGCCTCTCATTCTCCTTAGCTTCCAGATGTCTCAGTCTCTCTCTGCTGCTTCTATTTCCATTCGTTTCTCATGCAGCAGTCTCTCTGCTGATTCTATTTCCAAATGGTTGGCCTCAAGTTCAAGTCTCTTTAACTCCAGATGGATTTCTAAGTCCTCTGTGGAAAGGCTGAACTGTCCATTTCTGAGAGTTGTACATTCCCAAGGCCAGTCTGATTGTCCTCCTGGTTGCTATTCTGTGATGCAGCTGTACCAAAGGCTGCAATCATTTCTGCTTTAGTCAGGATGGCATTCACCAGTCCTTTAGCCTGGCACATCTCAGCCAACTGGCTCCTTGTCAGCTTGCCATATTCCTCTGTAGACATCCTTGCCTGCTCTGCCTGACTAACTGAGCTACCAAAAAAAAAATAAAACAACTGTGATATGACATTCTGAATGTTCACTGTGTGGCTGATTGAGAGTACAATCACCTTCCATGACCACTGTTTACAGGCTACAGGAATTTAATATCTACACCACTACAAGCCAGTTAATATGTGATGTGGCTATCCCACCACTACCAGTCAATTAATACGTGATGCCGTTGCACTGGCCCAGTAATCAGGGAGCCTCAATCCTCACCTCTGGCAACAATGGTGAACCTACACACTGGGAGGATGAGAAGTACACAGACAGTAAAGTGCAATTTCCCTTAAGAGCACACAGAGATTACAGTCACTCTGGGGCTGGTTTCTTGTTCTTTCTCCCGATCCCCAGTACGACTCCCCACTGGCACAGCTATATGGTTGTGATCAGCTGAGTGGCCAAACCAAGATTTCCAGTACCCTATCTGTCCAACCTGTGCTTCGTGTCCCTGCCCAAGTAGCTGACATACACTCTCCTTGAGATTTGATTTATACACAAACACACACACACCTGGGAAATGCTGGCACAGGTTTATTAGCTATGCCCCCTTCTGCCCAGACAATAAGGTAGTTTTTACTGCCACCAGCCAACCCTTATCAGTTACTTTAAGGCTCTTAACAAAGGGTGTCCAATCTTACTGTGTAATGTTACTATTAATTCAAATGGTAGTCTGACCAAGAGCAAGGCTAATAAAGAGTGGCCTGTCCAATGTCACCATATAGATATGCAAATACTCTAAGAGCTTAAATATCTCTAATCAGACCAGCCACAATTAAAAGGTTTAATATATTTAATAATAAATAATAAGAGGACAAGATAATACTCACTAAGTAATCAGTTAAATCAGAGTTCAAAATCACCCAAAATATTTAAAACAACATTGCAGGACAGTCTCAAATAAATAAAGAAATCATCTGAGCTACACTTGCTATATTCCTGTCTGAATCTAAAAGAGTTACTATACTTAAAAAACTTACTTACAGCAAGTCAAGTGCAGATGAGTGGATGTTTCCTAGTCAATGACAAAATACAAAATGCACAGTCTGTCTCTGAGAGAGTTCTTAAATTAATATCAAATATTACTGCTGGGTTAGCTTGTTAGCTTGGATGGTATCACCTTTTGTCACCTGACTTTAGTTCCCAAGCTAATCCCCCATTTTCAGGACTAACAGAATTTAGCATCTCCCTATGAAAAATACATATCTCTCAGGTCTTTGCAAATCCTGGAAGTCATAAAATAATAAAACACTTCTACGTCTCAAACCTAGTAATTACTATTTCAAGACAATACAAAAAACTTCCACCTCTAGACATTGTGTCTGCTACTGCACTGAAACTGAGAGATAACATCTTTTGTTTATGGCCCAGCAATTATAAAAAAAAAATTAATTTCAATGATTTTCTCTGAATTTTGTTCAAGTTAATCTCCTGTGTTCCAGGTTCCATTAAACATATACATCTAAACAGTCACAGTAGTGCAGGTACTTTCCTGTTTTATTCCAATGGGGCATGCTGTGGTTACATTTTATCTCAGTACCTTACCCACACTTTTGTATAAATCATATCAATATTCACAAATAACATAGAAATCATATCAATATTCACAAATAACATAGCATTATTTGCAAAATTCCAGATAGCTGGACTGACAGTGTGACAGAGTGAAAGAGAGAAAAGATTTTTTTCAAGACATTGAAATCAATATATGCAGAGAAACTCACATTTCTTGACTCAAAATAAATAACCTGTACCTTTAGAAAACACTTTTATAAATATTGTCGAGGGCATCTTATTAAACTAAGTAAGTCTAAAGTATATCTACTTGGATTCCCTCACTGATGAAATACTAACATCTGAATGTTATAAAAAAACAAGAAAAGATTTTTTAATAGCTACAAAAAGTATCCATCCAGGTTTAATAAAAGAATACTCAACAAAACTGGTAAATCTTTGCAATTAAAAATAAATGAGAATAAACATATTTATGAAACAAAATTGGCCAGTGATGTCACAAATAAGAAAAACTTTTATAAATGCATTAATAGAAACACTAAACAATAACACATGGTTTCCTTATGATGATTGATAAGCTACTTACTCATGATTCTAATCTAATACCTAATACATTTAATCATTATTTTATAAACACTTGTTGTCACACAAATTAGTGGATGTAAAATGTTGTTGAATTCTGTGCTATCCCTAGCCTTGGACCAAGGCCAGATTACAGAAGTTGTGTATTTAACAAGGCTAAAGCTTTTGATTTTTGTCTCCTTTGACTGTTTATAGAGCTGTGAAGAAAGATGGCATTAACCCACATATCAGTAGTTATAGTATGTCCTTGTGAAGAAAGATGGCATTAACCCACATATCAGTAGTTATAGTATGTCCTTGTGAAGAAAGATGGCATTAACCCACATATCAGTAGTTATAGTATGTCCTTGTGAAGAAAGATGGCATTAACCCACATATCAGTAGTTATAGTATGTCCTTGTGAAGAAAGCTGGCATTAACCCACATATCAATAGTTATAGTATGTCCTTGTGAAGAAAGATGGCATTAACCCACATATCAGTAGTTATAGTATGTCCTTGTGAAGAAAGCTGGCATTAACCCACATATCAGTAGTTATAGTATGTCCTTGTGAAGAAAGCTGGCATTAACCCACATATCAGTAGTTATAGTATGTCCTTGTGAAGAAAGATGGCATTAACCCACATATCAGTAGTTATAGTATGTCCTTGTGAAGAAAGCTGGCATTAACCCACATATCAGTAGTTATAGTATGTCCTTGTGAAGAAAGCTGGCATTAACCCACATATCAGTAGTTATAGTATGTCCTTGTGAAGAAAGCTGGCATTAACCCACATATCAGTAGGTATATTATGTCCTGGCTGTTTGAAAAATCTCAAGCAGTAGTTGTTCAAGGTGTCTAATGTAACTACTTACCAGTTTAAACCAGTGTCTCACAGGGCTCACTTTTGGACCTATTGTCATTTCATATTCTATGTGCAACTATACCTTATAATAAATCATATTGGCTTAGGAAATGCACAAATGACCTTAAAACAGGTTTTTTAGTTTCTTTTCAAAAAGACATGAACAGTGTCAAAAACTATATGAAGGAAATATAAATATGAGCAGACTATTGGTTCGAAGCTGAGTACTGATAAATGTTGGACAGTGTACTTCAGCAAGTCCACATTCAGTCATTCTGAGTATTAAAATGTTTCATATCAAGCTAAAGTGAATATCTTCAAAGATCTCTGGGTTTTCTTCAGAAATACATTTTCATATGTAAACATGTCAAGCTATGAAACATTTAGCGGTAATACTAAAAACCTTACCATTAGAGAGAGCAAAAGTTTAACCACTCTGTATAAATCTTACATTAGACCAATACTTAAGTATAGCAATACATTTCTTACCTAAGGCCAACTCAAAGCCATGGAAAGTGTGCAATGTAAATTTACTAAGAAAATAATATTGACCCAAAATTTGTTTTATATGGAAATATGTAAAAAACTAAAATTTACCTTGTACCATTATTACATTACAGGGAAACAAATATTGTTATACAAAGCCTTTCTCAACACTACACTTCAAACAATATTACACATTGAAAGACATACTGGCTTACCTTCACTTTGCAATAGAGTTCTTAAGCTCTATGCAGAAGTGTTCAAGACAAGACAGCTATTTTTAATAAATAGGATTCCAGTACTATGTAACAAACTTCTTTCTTCTTTGAAGTGACATGAAAGAATTTAAAACTAACCTGGATTCTTGGTTTGGTGATTTAATGTACAATTTGGAGTTGGTGGAACCTGAGTTTCTTATTGGCCTTTGGACCTAAAATACTGCCCCTTAATCTTATGAACCTTATGAAACATAAAGTAATGTGTCATTAAAAACAGTACATTTGGAAAAAGTTCACTATCTATAAAACTTCTCTCGAGTTATAGGTAAGCTTCTTTCATAGGTCCAGCTCTCAGTTCAGGTAAACCAGAAGAATAGTCCCAAGTAATAATCTTCAGATTTATAGGGTTGTCCCTGGTTATAGTCCTTTTCTCTAGGCCTCATGCTTAGTAAAAGAGAAAAGGAACAAACATAGTTTTACTTCTAAGCCTCACTTCTCAATTCTAGAATTTCTAGACCTTTCATCTAGACCTCTCCCTTAGTCTCCATATCAAGTACAGTCCTACAGATTAGCCCTAACAGTACACTCCATCTCAAGAAGACTCCAGATCTTCCTTTCAATACACATGCACACAACTCACACACACACACACACACACACACACACACACACACACACACACACACACACACACACACACACACACACAAACGCTGTCTTCTCAGTGAAGAACTAGCTTTCTGATGTTATTCTTCCTGGCTGCTTTCATTTACACTGTAGTAAAGCCTCTGATTGGCTGCCAACTAGTCCCAGGAACCACTGGAAGAAAATGGCATCGCTTTGCATACTTAAAGAGACGCACTTGTTTATCGAACACATTATAAGCTTATGCTTTTACACAATATTTAATACACTAAAGAGGCTGAAAATATTACTATATAGATAGGTAAATAGATAAATACATACATGCACACATATACACACATATATATGTAAACATCTATATATGTAGCTAGCACTGTGCTAATGTTCATGGTTTTGCTTCCTCAACAATAGCCCTTTAATGTGGTACTTTACTGCTTCACTTAGGTTAGTATTGTGTTATGGTATACCTAATATATATATATATAAGTTAGAAGCATATGGAGGTAAAATCACCCTCTCATTGGGGAACCTATGATTCAAATGTGCCTAAAAAAAAGCAAGTTATTACTTTTGTATTTTCTTTCTTCTTTATTTTGGTAATAGGTACTGCTTGTCATTTTGTTTACATGTTGGGTTTGAATTTCCTGTACTGTGTTCACGGGTAACTTAAGATTTTTTGATATAAGAGTAACTGTACCCATACACCTACGATTATTGGTGCTGGTATAAGTTTCCACATTTTTTTAATTTATTTATTTATTTATTATATTCAAGATGTTACACTTGTAGATATATCTGTATTGTTATCTGATGTGTATGAAATCTGTTAAGTGACCAAAAAAACTGAGGAATTAAGAATTGTGAAAAACTTATAATTTTTACAGGAACCACATTGGACTTTCAAGCCCAAAATGTGGATGTCTATTTTAACTAAAATGGAGCATCTGTGTATGGAGGTTGTGGTTAAGCTAAAATGGAACATCTGTGTGTGGAGGTTGTGGTTAAGCTAAAATGGAACTATGTGTGGAGGTTGTGGTTAATCTAGTTTTATGGGCTAGTACAGTCTTACATAGTGGCTTAGTAACTATCATCAGTGGTTTTGTTTATAGATTTAAAGTAATTTCATTGCATATGATCTTCAACTGTTTAGCTTTTTGGCCATTTACAAATCAATCTTATTTGCTCCACTTTCTAAACTCCACAAACACACCAAATCCTCTGGCCTCTATCTTCAACCAGCCAATTCTATGGAAACTCCGTAAGAAAATCAGATGCTATCAGCTGTCATCCTCCATTCAGCAGTGTAACCTTCTTTCCCAAAAGTATAGTTCTGGTCTGGTAGAAGCACAACAAGTACTCTTTGTACCATTGCAGATGAACTACGGCTCAACATGGCCAAAGGTAACTTTATGGATGATCTGTTCACTGACTTCACTTTCACCTTTGACCTAACTGACCATTCCATCCTACACCATTATATGTCTAAAACAGGTGTTAGCACACAAGCTATAGCCTGGTTCAAGGACCTCCTCAACATAAGGCCCTTCGGGGTCAAACTAGGTACAGCTCTTTCCATAGCAACTACCTTTAAACCCAAGATCCTACAAGGGGCAATTCTTACTGCACATCTGCTCTGCATTTTTATCAACAAATTCTCTCTGAATATTTCTCAACTCTTAATTATTTTATATACAGATGTCATGGACATTTACAGGGTCAGTTCCAGCAACAAATATTGCAGGTTCAAATCTAACAAACTCTTTTATCATGTATCTACTGACTCAGTTCAAAGAAGCTCATATTTAACCTCAACAGAACAAAGAGCATGCTATTTGGAGCTCATCACAAATTACAAATTCACAAATTATTCCAAAACTCTATATATCAAGGACCAGAAGAACCACCCAATGGAGTCCAAATTATAATGTAAATACCTTGCTATATGGCTAGACCAACATCTAAACATTCAACTACACATCCAGCAAACTAGGTCTAAAATTAATTTTCTTCTATTTTGGATCCAAAAAATATCCCAGTTCTGTCCTCTGACAGCCATATCTACTATTGGCAAATGAGTCCTTCTTTACCACTCTGAACATAGCTTTTTCATGATAGCTGCTTCATCTAAAAAGAGCACTAAATCTCTTCAATTGAGATATATATATATATATATATATATATATATATATATATATATATATATATATGTGTGTGTGTGTGTGTGTGTCTGTGTGTGTGTGTGTATGTGTGTGTCTTTATCTTTTTTATCATATCTTTTAACATTGCTGTTGTAACTTGTGCTCTTTCATTTAAAAGTACATTCAGTACATATGAATGATTTTGATATATTTTCTTTGTCTATTGTTGCTGTATAACTTGTCTTCACTGGGCTGGGCCTGAAACTGTAAATTTTTGATGAGTGTTTTATCTCTGTAAACAAACTTAAATAAATGAATGTCATTAAATAAAATAAAATGTGTTTTACTGATTTGTACTTTTATGTTTAGCCATAGCCCAACATATAGCAACCCTTATATTACACTGATGGCTTCAAAATTAATTTCAGCACTCTAGTAAGCAAAGAGCTATATTATTTAGTAAACATTTCCAATACCTCACAAATCTTTCTGGTTTCTTCAGCAGTTTTTCATGTCTGGGGCTTATAACACGTCCACTTACCCTTTTCATCTGACTGCTTTTGGGGCAGTTCTTGCTACACTCAGTCTTTTCTATGAGACTGTGTAACAGTGATATTCCTAGCATGGGGCAATTGTTTATGAAGTGGCAAATTCGGAGTTGAGGGGACTTTCTCGCTCTCTCTCTCTCTCTCTCTCTCTCTGCATTTCTTGACTATGATAGTTCTCACAGCCTCTATATTTTGTGTCAGTACCAGCTGTGACATTTCAGCTTCTTCATCTTTGAACTTTGGCTTTTGGATATTTGTTATAAACAGATGTCTGCAGTTGCCTTCTATATAGCCTTCCTTCTTTTTCTGGAAAAAAAACCAAATGGTCTTGATTTGGCTGCTTTGTCAACTATTTCAGCCTAAGGTTGTAGACTTTCTCCAGTCTTTAAATCTTGTATTTTGTTGCTGTTTCTAGCACTGTTGTTTTCCTGTCTCTGGTTACTTGTGTGCAGCTTTTCCTTTAATTTATATCAATTTTTAGGTAATTTGCTTTTCAACCTTCTACACACTTTTAATTCTTGTTGTTCCGGAGGGGGCATGATGATTAAGGGTGTTTAAGAAGGTAGTATTGAAATATAGTACAGCTTCATCAAGAGGTAGGTTTTTAAGGGGGGCCCAGTTGCACATTTTTAGGTCGTTTATAAAGTTGAAGCAGAAGTGTTTTTTAGTTTCTAATTAGGCATGTAGATATATGGGTCAGTTGTGGTGATTTTGATCCGAGTAAGAATGTGGCTTGGTAACTGGTAGACACCCTGCTAGGGATATCAGTGATGGGTGGGATAAGAGCATCCAATCTAGAGTGGATTGATGTTTGGTTCTCTTGTCTGTTCTTGTGAGAGGAAGTGATGAGTTGGGTTAGGCCATGTAGGTTAATATGGGAGAGTGGCTTATGAATGGAACAGTTTTGCCAGTCAGTATTAAGGTCTCCTAATACTATGCTTTCCTGGGGGAGGGAGTTGGATATCCATTCTAGGAGTTTTTCTGTAATGGGAATATTGTTGTCTGGAGGGATGTAGCACCTTATGATGTTTTGTTAGAGTGTGCTTCTTGTGTGTAACAATTTAGCTGGTGGGAAACTGAGTCTCTGAGTCTCTGCAATGGAGTCTTCCTATATTTGCAAACTGTGAGATGACAGTCTTCGTACCTTTTGCTGATGCTTTTTTTCTCATGAGATCCATCACTGTCGTAGTAATAACTTCCACTTGCCATTGTTCTTCACAATCAAGCTGGCTGGACATCCCATGCTTAAAGTCTATTCATGCACAAGTTTTTTGAGGTCCTAACTTTTATTCTGTGGTCCACAGACAGTTATAACAATATCAGGAGTTCCTTGACTCAGGAATAGAGATTTGAAGCATTAATCTTACTCATTCCTCTTGTTCGAGTTTCAGGTAACATTAATTAACAGTCCACACATACAAGATAACTACTTTTTTTCATAAGAATAACCAAGAAACATGCCAGATAACACTTCTTCTTCTTCATCTAAATTGCTGTTAAGCTACCCGTTGCAGATGGCATACCTCTGCATTACTTCTGCTATCTGAGTTAAAGTTACTGGCAAATGCAATACTCTTTTTTTGCACTTTAGTATTCCCAGATACAATTAATATATTCTGCTTCAAGCATCTGTCTTCTCAGTTGATTTGGAAATTATTATTTTATTAGTTTTAATCATTAAGCCTTGAGTATAATACGGTTTCTCCTTGTAAAAATAAACTTGAACTTCTTTCCTTACTGATGATTTTTGCTTAAATCAGCCTTATAATGAAACATCATTTAGCACCTGCATTTCTAAGTCAGTTCAGTTGATTTCTGAAATTCTTTAATCACTTTTTTCTGTTATTAGTAACAATAAAATTAACCAATGAATCTGAAATTAGTTTTCTTGTAACTCTTAGGTTCAAAGGTACAGTGGATATAAAAAGTGTACACACCCCTATTAAAATGCCAGGGTTTTGTGATATAAAAAATGATACCATAATAAATCATTTCAAAACTTTTCCCACCTTTAATGTGACCTATAACCTGTACAATTCAATTGAAAAACAAACAAATCTATTAGGGGAAAAAATATAAAAAACCTGCAATAAGCTGGTTGCATAAGTGTGCACACCCTTAAACTAAAACTTTGTTGAAGCACCTTTTGATTTAATTACAGCATTCAGTCTTCTTGGGTACAAACCTGTCATCAATTAAAGAGACTCTGATTAACCTCAAATAAAGTTCAGCTGTCCTAGTAGGATTTTCTTGATATTTACTCAGTTGCCTGCTACAGCAAAAGCCATGGTTCACAGAGAGCTTACTTGGTATCAAAGGGATCTCACTGTGGAAACGTATCAGTCAGGAGAAGGGTACAAAAAAATTTCCACAGCATTGGATATATCATGGAACACAGTGAAGACAGTCATCAAAAAGTGGAGAAAATATGGGACAACAGTGATGTTGCAAAGAACTGGACGTCCCTCCAAGATTGATTAAAAGACAAGATGAAAACTTGATCAGGGAGGCTGCCAAGAGACCTGCAACAACACTGAAGGAGCTGCAGGAGTTTCTGGCAAGTACTGGTTGTGTACTACATGTGACAACAATCTCCCATATTCTGTATATGTCTAGACTATGGGCTAGGGTTGCAAGAAGAAAGCCTTTTCTTACACAGAAAAACATGCAGGCCCAGCTAAAATTTGCAAAACAATACATCAAGTCTTCCAAAAGCATGTCGTAAAATGTGTTACGGTCTGATGAGACCAAGGTTGAACTTTTTGGTCACAATTCCAAAAAGTATGTTTGGCACAAAAACAACACTTCACATCACCAAAAGAACACCATCCCCACTGTGAAGCATTATGGTGGCAGTATCATACGTTGGGGTTGCTTTTCTTCACCTGGGACTGGGGCTTTAGTCATGGTGGAGGGAATTATGAACAGTTCGATATGCCAGTCTCTTTTGGCCCAAAACTTTCAGGCATCTGCTAGAAAGCTGAAGATGAAGAGGAATTTCACCTTTCAACACAACAATGACCTGAAGCATACATCCAAATCAACAAAATAATGGCTTCACCAGAAGAAAATTAAAGTTTTGGAATGGCTCAGCCAGATCCCAGACCTAAATCCAATAAAAAATCTGTGGGGTGACATGAAGAGGGCTGTGCACAAGAGATGCCCTCGCAATCTGACAGATTTGGAGCACTTTTGCAAGGAAGAGTGGGCAAATATTGTCATGTCAAGATGTGCCATGCTGATAAACTCCTACCTAAGAAGATTGAATGCTGTAATTAAATCAAAATATGCTTCAACAATGTATTGGTTTAAGGGTGTGCACACTTATGCAATCAGCTTATTTTACGTTTTTTATTTTTTATATTTTTCCCCTAACAGATTTGTTTTTAAATTGACTTGTACAGGTTATAGGTCACATTAAAGGTGGGAAAAGTTTTGAAATTATTTATTGTTGTCTCATTTTTTATATCACAAAAACCTGGCATTTTAACAGGAGTGTGTACACTTTTTATATCCACTGTATGTACTAGGCTTATGACTACTGGGGCCTTTTTTAAGCCAAGCAATGCATCCAAAATCTCTGAGAAGTTTTGGTTCCCACCATAAGTTTAAGCACGGGCTTGGGAGATGAACCATTTATAGGCTGCCTGTGTCCATTAGAGATATAGGTGCGAAACCAGGGATGAATTTCCTGTTCCCCATCAAAATGGCCAAATTTGACTTGAATTGGGTTAGGGAGGAACTCTGCTTCACATGGATGAGGAGCTTGTTCCAAAGAAGTAGTAGTCTCTGGGAAATATAGCTGCCTGTCCAGCAGGTCCTGTTTATATAACAACAAGGCTTAAGCCTTTAGAATGGGCAATTGTGGTGCTGTTTGTTCTGAAGATATGCAGGAGATCCATAAGGGTGGGATCCATCAAAGCCTTGTATACCAGGCATAGATCTTCCCACAACAGCCTGAAGTAGAGAAAATACAGGGATAGGGCTTGGAAATGGTCTGAATAGGACATGTTACTTATGCCCTTCACTCATCATGCATATGTGATAAATATGCCATTCTCAACATATCTGCTGTGTGTAGTTCCTTGTCCCATCTGTATTTCACTTTAAGATCATACTTCTGTTGATTAAATTTTCTTCCCTGCAACCTCCTGGGAACACTGCAAGAGTTTATGGTCTGTTTTCAGTTGAACTTCTGCATATACACAATTATCATTTCTTTCTATCTGAAAACATCTTTTTTATAATTCTGAAAATGCTACTGACACACTGGCAGTCTATTTTTAAGTATGGTCACAGCTTCTATAATATTCCAACTGCTGTCTACTTGCAACACAACTGGCTTAATCATAACATATTGTTTTAATGGTGTGTACTTGTAACATTTTATTTAAAACTGTTTTCTTGTTCATTGCTACATTCTTATGCTATATCATTCTCTACCAGTTTTCTAACGAAGCATAGCTACCTCAGAAAATACTAGAGGCTCACATTTTGCAACTTGCCATATCATTGCTAGAAGCCACTGTAATATATGCTTGTGCAATGCCGTACTGATGAATGGTTATTATTTTATACTGCTGAACTGGCTGCACTACTTAGATCTGTTTTAAAGGTCTGCCCCTGGATAAAGTCTAGCTACACAATTAGGCAGTGTCTTGGGACTCCTGTGAACTGAAATTGCAGAAAAAAATGCCAAACCATCTGACCTTGGCTCAGGAAACTGATAAAAACTGACCAAAGATAACTTGTACAGAACTAAACTAATGATGCTACTAAAAAAGCACAACATCAGGAATAGAACAAGAACATTTACCAAATAAGTGTTGAAATGGGCAGTCAGTCATTTCTTTGAATCCAGTGTCATTAGACAATAATGACCAGGTAACATGAAAAACTTTCAAGCGAGGGCTCGTAAGAAATCTGTAGTGCTTCGCTACCCTTGCAAATGGATGCAAAGCTGAGAAAGTAGATACTTCATATTGACAAAATTATACTTTTTATACCTTAATGTAGAAACCTTGCTTTAAGAAAGTGACCCAGTGTCTCATAGGTCAGCAAACTTGACAAAGGAAGTTTTAGTCAACCTTAAGATTCTGTGGATACCAGACCCCACAACTGCCTCAGTCTGACATCAGTGCATTGTGTGAAGTATAAACCAAGAGGATCCTGTGGTAATTAGAGGAAGGCCCAAAGAAAGAGGTACATCTTTCTTTAGGGAAATTCCTGTACCACACATTGCTGAGCAGAATGATAAACAGGAAGTAAGCTTTGAGTATAACAATATTGCAATGCATCCCTATCTAATGCTTTTCTTCACATTCATTTATATGGCTTTAGCCCTTGTACAATATCCTGATGTGATAGGTGATTGTGGAAGTGTGCTTTGCTTTTGTCATCTAAACAGAGAATAGATGAAAATGGTTTATGGTATCCTTAATATTACAATCAGTTACTCAAGGAAAAGAAACAGCAGTCTGTTAAGAAATGTAAATACTGAGCTTCCTTTGGGTAAATTGACTTGCCAGTGGGAGTATGAGCAGGAAAGTATGCACATTCTGAAAAAATTACACTGCAAAGAATATTACAAGTATAAAAGTCAAAATAGTCAGTAAACTGGGGGATAAAAGCTCCGTAGTCACAAAAATAAACAAATAAAAATATGTAGCACAAACCAACTACAGAGCTACCATGTAGCAGGTAAAGCAGCCAAACGAAGGATACTTCCAAATAACAATCAGGCAGAATGGTACTCAGCTTCAATCCAACTTAGACAGATTTTAAAGATCCACACAGGAGCACAAACCATGTAGCAGGTAAAGCAGCCAAATGAAGGATACTTCCAAATAACAATCAGGCAGAATGGTACTCAGCTTCAATCCAACTTAGACAGATTTTAAAGATCCACACAGGAGCACAAAGACCAGAATAATACTCAGGTTTATTAAAACAAGAGGTGAGCAATTTTGCTATGAGCTTCTTCAGACCTAATAATGACATTATTTAAGAAAAAAAATAATTACTTTTCTTAAATAATGGCATTGTATAATGCCTCCTTGCTGCCCTTCCGCAGCTGTCTGGTATTCTGCGGCAGTTCTGATGTACTGCGCATGCGTATGCCTACGCAGTACATCAGAGCTGTGGGCAAAAGCAACGGAGAAAGCAAGATCTCCGTTGCTTTTTACTGTTTCGCTATGTTAAATGGGTTTAACATAGCGAGACAGCTTTAAAATAAGCAACGGAGAATCTCCGTTGCTTTTTTTAAAGCTGTCTCGCTATGTTAAACCCATTTAACATAGCTAGACAGTTTTGAAAAAAAGCAACGGAGAAAGCAAGATCTCCATTGCTTTTTACAAACTGTTTCGCTATGTTAAATGGGTTTAACATAGTGAGACAGCTTTAAAATAAGCAATGGAGATCTCCGTTGCTTATTTTAAAGCTGTCTTGCTACATTAAACCCTTTTGACATAGCGAGACAGGTTTAAAAAAAAAACAACGGAGAAAGCAAGAGCTCCGTTGCTTTTTACACACTGTCTCGCTATGTTAAAGGAGTTTAACATAGCGAGACAGCTTTAAAAAAAGCAACGGAGATCTCCATTGCTTTTTTTAAACCTGTCTCACTATGTTAAACTCCTTTAACATAGCAAGACAGTGTTTTAAAAAAGACTTATACTAATGGAAAAAGTCCGGGCGACTGGTCCTTTTTCGATTAGTATAAGTCGATTTACAACGTGCATGCTGACCAATCAGCGTGCATGTTTTGGAATATTAATGAGGGGGTCATGGTATAATCAACTTTCTTCCACAGCTGGGGAAACAGCCTTCATACAATGCTAAAAGGTTTAAGAACATTGGAATATAGCAATAATGCATGGCCCACATACGATGCAACCCTGGTGAAGGACATTAGTATGTTAGCTGTTGGCTTAATAACACTTCTTCAATACTACAAACTTATAAAATTTCTTTCATCTTATATACAGGCCCAAAGTAGTCATGTAGTTAGCAGCCCAAAAATCACATGACCATAAGTATCACTCAATAAGGCAAAGTTAAAACAACACAGATAGCAATGATTCTATAGTACATAACAAAAAAAAAAAAATTTAAACAATTTAAAATTCAGCTTGCTAATATGATTAATAATCAAAGTTACACATAAAATTCATATTATAAATTTCATATTGTAGAAACAATATACATAATTATAAATTAATTTACACATAAGATATAGCCACATCTCATGGAGCCTCTACCTCTAAGCCCATAAGGCATGCCACCACACAATCCAACATTCTGGTCATTGGAGACTCCATCAAGAGACACACTTATGTCTCTCTCAGCAGGCTGAATAAGGAGAAACTCATGGTCAGTTGCTTATCGGGCTAGGGTCCGCCACATTATGCACGCACCCAGGTCATTTGACCATAAGTACCACTATGGCTCAGTCATAGTCCATGTGGGTGTAAATGACCTGAGATGTACCTCACTAGACTATATGAACAGTGACATCATGGAGCCCTCGGAATATGTGTCTCAGGCTACTATGATCCTGGCATTGAGCAGCATTTTACCTTCTCCAAGAATTATGCCACAATACGAACAAAGGATGACTAACTTTAATAATTGGCTTAGTTTCTGGTGTCATTCTAAGTGGGTGCAATATTTGTCAGGATGGAAGGAAATGGTCAATAGACCATGCTGCTTTGCCAAGGATGGTCTGCACGTCTCCCCTCTAGGCTTTTGAGTATTAGCTAAAACATTTTCTTCCCTCATAGTGCCTTTTTTAGGCAATGCCAAACTGGAAGAACTTCCAACATAGCAAATCAAAAGCAAGAAAATCTAAAAGTATTACTGATCAGTGCTAGGAGCCTAAACAAAAAACTCCACTCCCTAGAAGCTTTCTTCACCCCGGAGAATGCTGACATCTGTGTGGTCACTGAGACATGGTTTAAAGGTATGGGCAGCACACCAACAGTGCAAGGTCATAACATTTAGAGCAGATAATGCACAGACAGGGACTAAAGGTGGAGGTGTTTTAATTTCCATAAAAAATAAATATACCTCAAGGCTGGTTAAACAGGACAATGCACTTGAGCTGTTCCATGTTCAAATCAGCATAGGCAAAATCCCAATACCACTTCCTATCGACTTACTTATCGACTTCAGTTTAGCTTTCAATACAGTCATCCTGCAAAATCTGGTCAGAAAGCTGGTTCAACGGGGCATCAGCACTCCAATATGTAACTGGATTCTGGACTTTCTTACAGACAGACCCCAGAAAGTATGCATAGGCAATAATACATTGGAGATCACCACCCTGAACACTGGAGTCCCACAGGGATGTGTCTTAAGGCCCTTGCTTTTCACCATACTAACCCACAACTGTACTGCTAAGCACAGCTCAAACCATATCATCAAATCTGCAGATGATACGACAGTTGTGGGACTCATCAGGAATACAAGACAGCTTACAGAGATGAGGTGAATCAGTTCAAAGTTGGTGTTATAACAATAATCTTGCGTTAAATGTCAACAAGACCAAACAAATAATTTTGGACTACAAGAAGAGTAACAGAGAACACTCTCCACTCGTAATCAATAAAGAAACAGTTGAGAGAGTACAAAGTTCAAGATTTCTGGGTGTGCACATTGCAGGAGACTTGGCATGGTCAGACAACACAAATATATAGATCTAAGAAAATGCTAGACAGGAAACAGCTAAGATAAGTACTCCACCAAGGTACAATAAAGTCATAAAAATCCACAAAGAAATGGTGAAGCACCAAGGCACAGAATGTCCTAGTTTAAACACAGTCCAAGGATAAATAAAAGGTAGGTAAAATCCAAGGTAAATTTATTCACTCAAGTAAGCGCTTTCATGATACACATATCACTTCTTCAGACCTTCAAACAAACACTTCCTACTCAACTATATTTAAACAGTATTCAAACCAATCAAATCAAACCAATTAATGCTTGAAGTAATTAGCACTTAAAGTAAAACCAGTCATTCTACAATATGTACAAAGTCATACTGGAAAACATTTCAAGTATAGATACGTAATAAATATTGTAACATAAAATGCATTAGTTAAAAACGAATTAGTTAAAAATGATTAAAATATATATTTAATATGTTTATCTGTCTTTCATTAAAATAATTTAATTTCATTTGAACTACCTCCTATTCTTCAAAACTGGTTTCAAGGGTATTCTATCATTAAGGCCCTTTCCTTTATTAGCTCTTAATCTGATAATCCACCTAGTTTCAGAGGTCTCTGTATCGTTCCTTATATCACCACCTCTCTCATTAGGAATAATTCTCTCAATAACTGAGAACATAAAATTATGGTCATTGCCTTCAGAGGACACATGTTTGGCTAAAGCATTAGTGGCAACACCATTCCTAATATTTAATAAGTGTTCCCTGATTCTAAATCTTAGCTGTCTGTCAGTTTTGCCCACATAAAATGCAGAACATTTCTGACAGACAGCCAGGTAGACCACATGGTTTGTGTTACAGTTGGCTGCTACACTAAAATCATATATTCACTTAGTGTCTGGATGTGTAAATACATTCTCATGATTTATGTATATACATTGATTGCATCCACCACAAGGAACCGTCCCTTTTACTCCTGCCATATCTTGTCCCTTATTATGGTGTGGATAGCATAACATCCTTTTCAAAGATTTCCTGTTCTTAAATATAAAACTTGGATTTTCCCCTACAACTTGTTTGATTTCTGAATTCTGTGTTAATATATTCCAGTTCTTTTTTATCACATTGGTTACTATATTCACATCGCTGGTAAAATAAGTAGAGAATCTAACAGATTCATTTTTATGTTGAACATAACCTGTTCTATCATTATTGGGCATTTAAAAATACGGCTTACCTATACTATCTCTCCATGAAGTAGATGCATCCAGGATACCTGAGGTCATACTATCAGTGTAACCCCTTTCATTAAATCTACGTTTCAGACTAGTTAGTTCTTCCTTAAATTCATCATCCCTGGCTGTTAGCCTTGAAGTCCTAAGGGTTTGCCTGTTTACTACATTCTTAAAGATATATCCTGGAAGCATACTGCTTCTATGGAGTAAAGTATTTCTATGGCATTTCTTCCTAAACAACTTGGTGATTATCCCATTCACATCATCCATACTAATCATTACATCAAGAAATTCTATTTCCTGTCTAGAGTATTTCATCTCAAATTTTAGAAAGTCAGTGCTGTTATTAATTTCTGTAGTGAATTCTTTTAACATTGCATCATCACCACTCCATAACAGGAAGAGGTCATCAACAAACCGTTTATAAATTTTCATTAGTAAGCACATTCCTGTTTTCCCATGTGGCCATGATGAGATTGGCATAGCTATTTGCACTTGCCATCCCCATGGCCACACCATCTTTCTGCTTATATAATTTACCATCAAAACTCAACACATTGTTGGTTAAAACTAACTCCATTAATAAGCATATTAGATATATTTTCTTTCCATCATATGTCCCTTCTTCCAGCAAATATTGTCTCAGCAATTCTAATCCGGTTGTATTCGGAATACAAGTAAACAACGAGCATACATCTAGTGTCACTAATAGCAGAGCTCCATCTTGTCTTTCATATGCATTATTAAACACATATAGGTCCTACAAGAATTGCTTAGAGTCTCTTAGAATATTCCTGTTCTTATTTACTAACATTCTTAAATTCTTCTCAACATATATGGAGATACTCTGTAGACCAGTTATGTCCTGACACTATAGGTCTTAAAGGAGGTTGATATACATCCTTATGGATTTTCGGCAGACCATGTATGCTAGGCACTAGAGGTTCTTTTACCTTAAAGTAATCATATAGCTCATTTGAGATGGTATTATCTAATAAACAATCATATAGTATCCCATCCAATCATGATAACATCCCCTCCATATCAGCTTGGCTGATATTTTCATATACAGAGGTATCCTGTAGCATTTCATACATCGCTGTGTCATAATACATTTTATCCATTAAAACTACAGGGCCACCTTTATCTGCTTGCTTAATGATAACATTTTTGTCAGACTGTAATTATTTTAAAGCATTCCATTCATCCCTGCAAAAATTGGAGAAAGTTTTAGTTCTGTTTTTACCATTCACATTTTCAAATATTTCATTTTCACAAATGTTAATAAAAACATCAATAACTGGATGGCTGGGTGGAATAAATAAACTAGGTTTCTTATATACATTAACATCTTTAGGCTCACCACCCTGATTTTTAAAAAGCATTTTTAGCAAAACATTCCTACCAAACATGTGCAAATCTAAAATGGTATCAGTTACCTCAGTCCGTTGTGATGGAATAAAAGAAAGTCCCCTTTCCAATACATTTCTTTCATGTTCAGTCAGATTCCTTGAGGAAATATTTAAAACTATACTTCCTTTCTCCATGCCTTCTTGGATACACCCAGGGCTGGAGGACTTGTAGGTATTTTCATTTTGTTGCGGTTCATGCTGTATGACCTGCCTCTCTGTAATTGTCTCTCTGAAGTATTCAGTTTTATTGGAAATGTGCGAAAAACCTGTTTTGATGTACCTTCTTGCCCATCATTTTGTATTCCTGATGTGGCTTTCTTTTGTTGCACTTCCTCGGTGGACTCCAGCCTTCGCCTCTCTTCCACTTTTTCACTCGAGTGAACAAAAGTTGTTGACACTTGCTCGATGGATTCCCGCCTTCGCTTCCCTTCCATTCCACCATTTAAACGAGCTGTTGAAGTCATCGCTAAAGGAACACTGATAGTTGGAGGAGCATTAGATTTAGTTCTCGCTCCTAAATTCCTCTCCTCTTCAAAACTCTGAGTAGGAAGTGTTTGTTTGAAGGTCTGAAGAAGTGATATGTGTATCATGAAAGCGCTTACCTGAGTGAATAAATTTACCTTGGATTTTACCTGCCTTTTATTTATCCTTGGGCTGTGTTTAAACTAGGAGATTCTGTGCCTTGGTTGCTTCATCATTTCTTTGTAAATATATAGATCTGTTGCATCAGTGTAAGCCTAGCAAACTAATGTGATGAAATGGGACTTCATGCATTTCATGTATTTGCCTTGATGTAGTGAGAGAAGGAGCACAGGGACATTATTTCCTGGAGATTGCTGATCACTGTAAAGCCTACAACACAAGACGACACAAATGTCATCATTAAGAAGATGCACCAATTGCTTCATCCTTGCAAAGGTTGAGGAGAGCAAACCTACCATCAACGGCTCTCACAACCTTCTACAGGGGCACCATCAAAAGTATACTGACAAACAGCTTTACAGTATGGTATGCAAGCTGCTCTGCTTCTGAGCACCAGTTCCTCCAGAGGGTAGTGAAAGCAGCTGAGAGTATTTTTCAGGAACCCCCTCCCATCCATAGAAGACCTGCACATGCCCAGATGTCTCAGCAGGACAAGGAAAATAACCAAGGATAGCACTCATCCTGCTTACAAGCTGTTCTCACATTTAACATCAGGAAGGCACTTTTGATGCATACGATGCAAAACCACGAGCTTCAGAAACAGCTTCTTTCCACTGGCCATCAGGTTACTGAAATCTAGGAACAGTACCCTTCACACTGGACATTAAGGCATTAATCCAACAATACTGAAAAGTCTCTATAGTGCAATATGTAACAAGGTCTTACCTGCACCCAGACAGCAAAGTCAGCAGTAATCAAACTGAACTGTCTTACTGTGCACAATAAATGTAGGCCATAAATCAATTGCTTAAGTGCATTTATCCAGTGAAAATAAGCTAATAGCCTAGTAATGAATGACAATCTTTTAAATCAGTGCAATAATGCAACTGTTTATTATTGTTGTATTTGTCATCTGTGTCTATAGGATTTTGTGTATCATTGTCATGTTAAATGTAGCCTATGTTTTGTATGCACATTGAGCCCGAAAAAACGTAATTTCACTTGGTTTGCACTTGTGTGAATCGAAGTGACAATAAAGTTACTTTGACTTTGACTTACAAGCTACAGGTCCCCCTCTATGACTCAAGAAATCCATACCATGTATTTAAACTTATTTGAAACACTCACCATCTAAACCAGTACCATATTCATGGGCATCTTTAATTACCCCATCATAAAATGAGAATCCTATATGACACCAGACGTACAGGCACAGATAATCCTGGATTTTGTAAACATAAACTCCCTGGACAAAACTGTCAATACACCAACTAGGAGGGCAATCTTGCTGGATCTGGTCTTGAATAATATGGGATAGTGCTGCACATCCCCTAATGTAACGTCTTCCTTAGTCAGGTCAGACCACAAAATGGTGTCCTTTGAAGTAAAAATATAACCTGGATCCCCAGCTAAACCTGGAATATTCAGGAACTACTCTAATGCTAACTTGCTGCTACTAAGTGATAACCTGGCAAAATGTGAAGCCCCATAAACCCTGAAAACATTGCTGCCTATGCAGAACTCTTCAATGAATCCCTATACAAGCATGTTAATAGCTGCACAGAGGCAGCGGTACCCACCAGGAAAGAGTACAGAACTAACTCAAAAGCAAGCCACCCTGGTGGAATCACAAAATCAATAGGCTGTATAACAGAAGGAAGAAAATCATGGCAAAATCAGGAGGTGCAGCACCCAGCAGAACAAAAGCACTCTCATAAAACTAAACAAACAACTCAGAGGACAAATAAAGTCTGCCAAAGCCAAATTTGAGGTAAATTTGGCCTCCCAGGTCAAGGACAGCCACAAAGCATTCTTTAGCTATGCTCACAACCTCAAAGGCAATACACAATTGTGTGCAGAGCTCCTTGTAAATGTAGCCACAAGTACTGAGCCAGTAGATATAGCAAACTACTGGATGATAAATTCAGCTCCAACTTTACCCCTGTCTCCCCCTCAACCTTCCCTCAAGAAATATCATCAAATATAACTCTCCTACTATCACTAAAGGAACAGGTCCTTAATGCTCTCTCTAAGACCAAGAACACTGCATCAATGGGCCCAGACAATATTCCAGGTGCCTTCTAAAAATCATGAAACCCGACCTATCAGGGCCTCTGGAATAGCTATTTAACTGCAGCCACCAAACAGGCTTTGTGCCTCATGAATGGAGAATGGCAACAATCATTCCTCTGCACAAAGGTGGGCCAACTACAGACCTTCGAAACTACAGATCCATAAGTTTCACTAGTCTTATATGCAA